>NC_135960.1:68317733-68435233 GCF_053455715.1 Rhinoraja longicauda | reverse complement strand
GACCACAATAGTGCAAAAGTTTGTATTGCAACCAAAACAAACTTCATTGAAGATCATAGTTGCTGAGGTAGTTATTTCACAAAAAGCTGGAGTCCAGGTGAGACAGAGGTTCACCTGCACCTCCTCCAACCTCATCTATTGCATCCGCTGCTCTAGATGTCAACTTATCTATATCGGCGAAACCAAGCGCAGGCTCGGCGATCGCTTCGCTGAACACCTGCGCTCGGTCCGCATTAACGCAACTGATCTCCCGGTGGCCCAGCACTTTAACTCCCCCTCCCATTCCCAGTCTGACCTCTCTGTCATGGGCCTCCTCCAGTGCCATAGTGAGGCCCGCCGGAAATTGGAGGAGCAGCACCTCATATTTCGCCTGGGCAGTTTGCAGCCCGGTGGTATGAACGTCGACTTCTCCAACTTCAGATAGCTCCTCTGTCCCTCCCTTCCCCTCCTCCTTCCCAGATCTCCCTCTATCTTCCTGTCTCCACCTATATCCTTCCTTTGTCCCACCCCCGACATCAGTCTGAAGAAGGGTCTCGACCCGAAACGTCACCCATTCCTTCTCTCCCGAGATGCTGCCTGACCTGCTGAGTTACTCCAGCATTTTGTGAATAAATCAAGCTGGAGTAATTCAGCAGGTCAGGCAGCATCTAGGAGAGAAGAAATGGGTGACGTTTCGGGTCGAGGCACTTAATGCAACATGGCAGAAGTAAACGTATAATCAAATTGATATCAGGTGCTAACAAATGCATCGACAATGCAGGAATTTGATTGAAACTGATTTTGTTGACAGTTTTTAAACTGCACTTAGTGTACACAGACTACCGAAAACTTATGGAGGTTTTAGATTAGATTACTTTTAGATTAGATGAGATTACTTTGAGATATAGTGGCCCCTGGCCCTTCGGCCCACCGGATCCATGCCGACCAGTGATCCCCGTACATTAACACTATCCTATACACATTAGGGACAATTTGTACATTTACCAAGCCAATTAACCTACAAACCTGTATGTCTTTGGAGTGTGGGAGGAAACTGAAGATCTCGGAGAAAACCCACGCAGGTCACGGGGAGAACGTACAAACTCCGTACAGACAGCACCCGAAGTCGGGATCGAACCTGGGTCTCCGGCACTGCATTCGCTGTAAGGCAGCAACTCTACCGCTGCGCCACCGTGACCGCCCTACGATGATCCCAGCTGGAGAAACTAGCAGGAAACATGGAACTGCAGGGTGCTGGAACCTTGATCAAAACACAGAGTGCTGGAGGAATTCAGCGGGTCAGGCATCATCTGCGGAGGAAGTGGACCGGTGACGTTTTGGATCGGGGCTGAAGAATGGTACCGACCGGAAACGTAACTAGCCCATTCCCTCCCCTCCCCAAATGCTGCCTGATCTGCTGAGTTCCTCCAGCACTGTGTGTGTTTGCTGACACGAAAAAAAGGTCTGAACAAAGATACAAGACTATCTTCCTAGTAATTGGCAGAGGCAGCGCGGCAGTCTGTAAGTTTGACGAGACCGGAAAGCCACATCGGGGAGAATGGTCGTGTGAAAGTCCAAGGATAGGAAGTGTGGCTGGGACAAACCTTCACATGTGGGCTCATTCCTGAAAAGAATTCCCAGACAACAGAGAGTCATGACAGTAAATCAACTGAACGGGAAATAGCCACACACATCTGTGCCATCACAAGGTCATTAGTGATAGGAGCAGAATTAGGCCATCCGCCCCTTCAAGTCTACTCCACCATTCAATCATGGCTGATCTTTCTCTCCTTCCTAACCCCATTCTCCTGCCTTCTCCCCATAACCCCTGACACCCACACTAATCAAGAATCTATATATCTCTGCTTTAAAAAATATCCATTGACTTGGCCTCCACAGCCTTCTGTGGCAAATAATTCCACAGAGTCACCACCCTCTGACTAAATAAATTCTTTCTCATCTTCCTAAATTCTTTTATTCTGAGGCTATGACCTCCAATCCTCGACTCTCCCACTAGTGGAAACATCCTCTCCACACCCACTCTATCCGAGCCTTTCACAACTCGGCACATTTCAATGAGGCCTCCCCTCTTCCTGAAATGCTATGCTATATTTGAGTACAGGCCCAGTGCCGTCTCCCATCAGTTGGAAGAATGGTCCCGAGCTGAAACGTTGTCGGTCCATTTCTCTCCACAGTTGTTGCCTGTCTCATTGAACTGATCCAGCAGTTTTGTTGAGATTCCTCGTTGAAGTTGGTATTGACTGCATCTATTTTGGTCTCCCGGAGACGTGTTGTGTCTGCGGTGTGGTTTATCAGGCATATTTCTGGCATGACAAGGTCAGCTCTGCTGCAGGACTAATGAGCAAGCATTCTACCCTATCCACATTGGTGATATCTCTTGCTCTGTTGTCGCCATCCTCCATTGTGGATTGAATGCCACTGGTGTTGTGCTGCCAAGCAGAAGGAAGACATTGCATCCTCCACCACCGTGAAAAGTCTATTCGCTTACAATCTGTATTTTAAGCACATGAAGGACATTTGAGTGGCACGGTGGTGCAGCGGTAGAGTTGCTGCCTTACAATAAATGCAGCGCCGGAGACACGGGTTCGATCCCGACTGCGGGTGCTGTCTGTACGGAGTTGTAAGAAAAGAACTGCAGATGCTGGTACAAATCGAAGGTATTTATTCACAAAATGCTGGAGTAACTTAGCAGGTCAGGCAGCATCTCAGGAGAGAAGGAATGGGTGACGTTTCGGGTCGAGACCCTTCTTCAGTCTGACCCGAAACGTCACCCATTCCTTCTCTCCTGAGATGCTGCCTGACCTCTTGGGAATTACTCCAGCATTTTGTGAATAAATACCTTCGGTCTGTACGGAGTTTGTACGTTCTCCCCGTGACCTGCGTGGGTTTTCTCCGAGATCTTCGTTTTCCTCCCACACTCCAAAGACGTACAGGCTTGTGGATTAATTGGCTTGGTAAACGTAAAAAAATTGTCCCTAGTGTGTGTAGGATAGTGTTAATGTGCGGGGATCGCTGGTCGACACGGGCCCGGTGGGCCAAAAGGGCCTGTTTCAGTGATCCCCGCACATTAACACTATCCTATACCCACTAGAGACAATTTTTACATTTACCAAGCCAATTAACCTACAAACCTGTACGTAGGGTAGATGCACAGAGTCTTTTACCCAGAGTAGGGGAAATCCAGAACTAACGGACTTAGGCTTAGGTTTGATCGAAACCTGAGGAGTAAAGTTTCACACAGGGTATCTGGAACCAGCTGCCAAATGAGGTAATTGAGGCAGGTACTGTAGCAACATTTAAAAGACATTTGAAGAGGTTCACTGATAGGAAATGTTAAGGGGCTCATGGGCAGACAGGTGGGCCTAATGTAGATGGAGAATCTTGGTCTGCATGGGCAAGTTGGGCCATAGGGCCCGTTTCCATGCCGTGTGCCTCTGTTTCTGGTTGATAACCATCTCAACTCCCTTATCCATGCCAATACCGATCTTTTTGTCCTTGGCCTCCTCAAATGCCAGAGTCCACGTGCAAACTTGAACAGCACCTTATATTCCACTTGGATAACTTGCAACCCAATGGTATGAAGATTGAATTCTCCAATTTCATGTAATACCTTCCATCTTTCTCCCACGCCTCTCCCGCACACACTCTCCAGTGCACACATATCTCCCATGATCCCACAACCACCCCCAGCTAACCTGCTCCTTGCTCTTACATAGAAACATAGAAAACAGATGCAGGAAGATGCCATTTGGCCCTTCGAGCCAGCACCGCCATTCATTGTGATCATGGCTGATCATCCACAATCAGTAACCCGTGCCTGCCTTCTCGCCATATCCCTTGATTCCGCTAGCCCCTAGAGCTCTATCTAACTCTCTTTTAAATTCATCCAGTGAATTGGCCTCCACTGCCTTCTGTGGCAGAGAATTCCACAAATTCACAACTCTCTGGGTGAAAAAGTTTTTTCTCACCTCAGTTTTAAATGGCCTCCCCTTTATTCTGAGATTGTGGCCCCTGGTTCTGGACTCCCCCAACATTGGGAACATTTTTCCTGCATCTAGCTTGTCCAGTCCTTTTATAATTCTTCTTCATATGTTTGTCTCACATCACGAGTCATTTATTTCTCTTTTAGAAGATGGGAGGTCATGTTGCAGTTGTATACGACGTTGATGAGGCCACATTTAGTGTATTGTGTTTAATTCTGGGCACCTTGTTAGAGGAAAGATGTTGCAGCCCAGCGGTATGAACATTGACATGTCCAACTTTAGATAGTTCCTCTGTCCCTCTCTTCCCCTCCCCCTTCCCAGTTCTCCCTCTATATTCCTGTCTCCATCCAAATCCTCAAAATGCTGGAGTAACTCAGCAGGTCAGGCAGCATCTCGGGAGAGAAGGAATGGGTGACGTTTCGGGTCGAGACCGTTCTTCAGACTGAGAGGCACAGGGTATGGGTACGGGCCCTATGGCCCAACTTGCCCGTGAAGACCAAGATTCCCCATCTTCATTAGGCCCACCTGTCTGCCCATGAGCCCCTTAACATTTCCTATCAGTGAACCTCTTCAAATGTATTTTAAATGTTGCTACAGTACCTGCCTCAATTACCTCATTTGGCAGCTGGTTCCAGATACCCTGTGTGAAACTTTACTCCTCAGGTTTCGATCAAACCTAAGCCTAAGTCCGTTAGTTCTGGATTTCCCCTACTCTGGGTAAAAGACTCTGTGCATCTACCCTACGTACAGGTTTGTAGGTTAATTGGCTTGGTAAATGTAAAAATTGTCTCTAGTGGGTATAGGATAGTGTTAATGTGCGGGGATCGCTGAAACAGGCCCTTTTGGCCCACCGGGCCCGTGTCGACCAGCGATCCCCACACATTAACACTATCCTACACACACTAGGGACAATTTTTTTACGTTTACCAAGCCAATTAATCCACAAACCTGTACGTCTTTGGAGTGTGGGAGGAAAACGAAGATCTCGGAGAAAACCCACGCAGGTCACGGGGAGAACGTACAAACTCCGTACAGACCGAAGGTATTTATTCACAAAATGCTGGAGTAACTCCCAAGAGGTCAGGCAGCATCTCAGGAGAGAAGGAATGGGTGACGTTTCGGGTCAGACTGAAGAAGGGTCTCGACCCGAAACGTCACCCATTCCTTCTCTCCTGAGATGCTGCCTGACCTGCTAAGTTACTCCAGCATTTTGTGAATAAATACCTTCAATTTGTACCAGCATCTGCAGTTATTTTCTTACAACTCCGTACAGACAGCACCCGCAGTCGGGATCGAACCCGTGTCTCCGGCGCTGCATTTATTGTAAGGCAGCAACTCTACCGCTGCACCACCGTGCCACTCAAATGTCCTTCATGTGCTTAAAATACAGATTGTAAGCGAATAGACTTTTCACGGTGGTGGAGGATGCAATGTCTTCCTTCTGCTTGGCAGCACAACACCAGTGGCATTCAATCCACAATGGAGGATGGCGACAACAGAGCAAGAGATATCACCAATGTGGATAGGGTCGAATGCTTGCTCATTAGTCCTGCAACAGAGCTGACCTTGTCATGCCAGAAATATGCCTGATAAACCACACCGCAGACACAACACGTCTCCGGGAGACCAAAATAGATGCAGTCAATACCAACTTCAACGAGGAATCTCAACAAAACTGCTGGATCAGCTCAATGAGGCAGGCAACACCCGTGGAGAGAAATGGACCGACAACGTTTCAGCTCGGGACCATTCTTCCAACTGATGGGAGACGGCACTGGGCCTGTACTCAAATATAGCAGAGCATCGCAGAAAGAGGGAAGGCCTCATTGAAACGTACCGAGTTGTGAAAGGCTCGGATAGAGTGGGTGTGGAGAGGATGTTTCCACTAGTGGGAGAGTTGAGGATTGGAGGTCATAGCCTCAGAATAAAAGAATTTAGGAAGATGAGAAAGAATTTATTTAGTCAGAGGGTGGTGACTCTGTGGAATTATTTGCCACAGAAGGCTGTGGAGGCCAAGTCAATGGATATTTTTTAAAACAGAGATATATAGATTCTTGATTAGTGCGGGTGTCAGGGGTTATGGGGAGAAGGCAGGAAAATGGGGTTAGGAATGAGAGAAAGATCAGCCATGATTGAATGGTGGAGTAGACTTGAAGGGGCGGATGGCCTAATTCTGCTCCTATCACTAATGACCTTGTGATGGCACAGATGTGTGTGGCTATTTCCCGTTCAGTTGATTTAATGGCATGACTCTCTGTTGTCTGGGAATTCTTTTCAGGAATAGACAATAGACAATAGGTGCAGGAGGAGGCCATTCGGCCCTTCGAGCCAGCACCGCCATTCAATGTGATCATGGCTGATTATTCTCAATCAGTACCCCGTTCCTGCCTTCTCCCCATACCCCCTGACTCCGCTATCCTTAAGAGCTCTATCTAGTTCTCTCTTGAATGCATTCAGAGAATTGGCCTCCATTGCCTTCTGAGGCAGAGAATTCCACAGATTCACAACTCTTTGACTGAAAAAGTTTTTCCTCATCTCCGTTCTAAATGGCCTACCCCTTATTCTTAAACCGTGGCCCCTTGTTCTGGACTCCCCCAACATTGGGAACATGTTTCCTGCCTGTAACGTGTCCAACCCCTTAATATGAGCCCACACGTGAAGGTTTGTCCCAGCCACACTTCCTATCCTTGGACTTTCACACGACCATTCTCCCCGATGTGGCTTTCCGGTCTCGTCAAACTTACAGACTGTCGCGCTGCCTCTGCCAATTACTAGGAAGATAGTCTTGTATCTTTGTTCAGACCTTTTTTTCGTGTCAGCAAACACACACAGTGCTGGAGGAACTCAGCAGATCAGGCAGCATTTGGGGAGGGGAGGGAATGGGCTAGTTACGTTTCCGGTCGGTACCCTTCTTCAGCCCCGATCCAAAACGTCACCGGTCCACTTCCTCCGCAGATGATGCCTGACCCGCTGAATTCCTCCAGCACTCTGTGCTTTGATCAAGGTTCCAGCACCCTGCAGTTCCATGTTTCCTGCTGGTTTCTCCAGCTGGGATCATCGTAGGGCGGTCACGGTGGCGCAGCGGTAGAGTTGCTGCCTTACAGCGAATGCAACGCCGGAGACCCAGGTTCGATCCCGACTTCGGGTGCTGTCTGTATGGAGTTTTTACGTTCTCCCCGTGACCTGCGTGGGTTTTCTCCGAGATCTTCAGTTTCCTCCCACACTCCAAAGACGTACAGGTTTGTAGGTTAATTGGCTGGGCAAATTTACAAATTATCCCTAATGGGTATCGGATAGTGTTAATGTGCGGGGATCGCTGTTCGGCATGGTGGGTGGAAGGGCCAGAGACCACTATATCTCAAAGTAATCTCATCTAATCTAAAAGTAATCTAATCTAAAACCTCCATAAGTTTTCGGTAGTCTGTGTACACTAAGTGCAGTTTAAAAACTGTCAACAAAATCAGTTTCAATCAAATTCCTGCATTGTCGATCAGTGGACTGTGAATGGCAAAAAAAGACCTCTCCAGTCATGTGAACTGAAGGCTTTACAAAACATGCATTTGTTAGCACCTGAAATCAATTTGATATCTAAGTTGACTTCTGCCATGTTGCCTTAAGCGCAAGATATTTTGAGGTGAATTTTAGATCAAATGTAAAGAACAAAACCAGAAGCTATTCCTTTACCTCCTAAGATCATAAGTGATAGGAGTAGAATTCGGCCATTCGGTCCATCAACTCTACTCTGCCATTCAATCATGGCTGATCTATCTCTCCCTCCTAACCCCATTCTCCTGCCTTCTCCCCATAACCCCTAACACCCGAACTAATCAAGAATCTATCTAGGAAAAAAATCTGCAGATGCTGGTTTAAATCGAAGGTAGACCCAAAATGCTGGAGTAACTCAGCGGGTCAAGCAGCATCTCAGTAGAGAAGGAATGGGTGACGTTTCGGGTCGAGACCCTTCTTCAGAATCTATCTATCTCTGCCTTAAAAATATCAACTGACTTGGCCTCCACAACCTGCTGTGGCAAAGAATTACACAGATTCACCGCCCTTTTACTAAAGATATTGTTCCTCATCTCCTTCCTAAAAGAACGTCCTTTAATTCTGAGGCTATGACCTCTAGTCCTAGACTTTCCCACTAATGGAAAACATCCTCTCCACATCCAACACTCCTGTTTGTTTGTTTGTTTGTTCCTGAACTACAGCCAAAACGGTACACGATAGCGTGACAATTTTAGGCCCACCTTACTCACCGTCGTCCCTTTGGTGCTAATGGAAGATGTTTCTTTGAAATCTGTGTTGTATTTTTTAAGTTATTCACATTTTAAAGATTAAACCTATCTCCTAGGGAGGGAGGGGGGAGGAAAGGAGGGGTAGGAGGGAGGATAAGGGGGGTTGAGGGGGATGGAGTATGGGAGAGGGGGAGGGTGAGGGGGGGTGGGGGGAGGAGGTGGAGGGAGGGGGAGGGGAGGGGAGAGGAGGGGGAGGGGTGGAGGGAGGGGAGGGGCGGGGGGAGGGGAGGGGGGGAGGGGGGATGGAGGGGGGAGGGGGGATGGAGGGGGAAGGAGCAGTGTGGAGGAGAAGGTGCTGCACCAATGCAGGAGAGGTTTGGACCCAACAGGCCCACTTGGTCTAGTTGTGTGATAATTTCCGCTTGCAGCTCAGCTAGCAAAGCATGAGTGTGGTAACCCTGATGAAGCAAGTGGCAAGAGTGCTGAAGCCCCTGAGCATGGCTCTCTCACACTGATAGATTTTGTCTCATCATTTTTCTCCCGGCGCCAATGACTGCATTTAGGGACACTTTCCACTTCACGAGCTCAGCACCAACCATTCCTTTGGTCAGCTGTGGAATCCCAATTCTCTCAAGTCGGAAACAAAAAGAAGACTTCTGACCTTTCCCATGCTGAGTTCCATGCTCGAACCTCTTTGATTTTATTCCCGTCCGATAAGAATAGCCAGCAGACGTCTGTTTGCTCAGAGGTCCTTCCGTGCGAGCAAATGGTGGCTCCAGGAAACGTTTAAATATCGTGTCTAGTATAGCATTAAATATGTACAGATATGAATCCTTTACTTTGGTCGGGCTGCCAGCAATCTCAGCAAAACATCTTATTGAAGGAGCTTCTGTTGAAACCGCTCGGCCGATTTTCTGGGATGGCGTCATCTGCATTCACACAGTTTGGAAAGGTTTATTTCTGTCTTTGTATTTAATCATTTTATCATTACTGTTATTCAGTCTGGTCTGCATTGGAATAATGGACCATCGAGGTCAAGCTTCATTCTACCACAGAGGGTGTGGGCTTTGTTACGAGGATTTGCGGGTCGTATCTCCGGTCGCTCTGCGGCCTAACATCGTGGAGCTGGAGGCCTTGCCTGGGACTGACTTTGAGCCCCACCGCGGGGCGTGGACTTACCATCTGAGGGTGCGGTTCCTTGCCTTGATCGACGCTCAAGGGATATGGGGGAAAAGCAGGAATGGGGTTACTGGTTTTGGATGATCAGCCATGATCATATTGAATGGCAGTGCTGGCTCAAAGAGCCGAATGGCCTACTCCTGCACCTATTGTCTATGTTTCTTTGTTTCTATGATATGTATTTTAAGCAAAGCAATGACACTGAAATACTAACTGCCTTTCCCCCTTTTCTCTCCACTGGCTGATAGATAAATAGCCATCTTCCATTCACATTGCGTCTAGATCTTTATTCGTGGGCAATCGAGATATGATTATTCATTACTCGATTGGAAGAGAAATGGAAACAGCAAAATGTAGGTCAAAGGTTCGGGGTGATTTGACATCTCAGGCATTTTATGAATTGTGGCACAGTGAAAGGTGAATTTAGGGGATTTGCCATTGACAAAGCAGTTTCAAAATTAATACTGCTGCAATGCAGAAAGCAATCCATTGCTCAGATGCAATGGTCTTTATCCGATAAGACTATTTCAATGTTGTCCTCTATTTCACCCTTGCAACTTCAAGCATCTCTTAATCTCCTCCCCTCATCTGTCACTGCTCAGATGAAAGATGTATTTACTGTAATCCCGGTGGGATTTGGAATTTAATATAACTTGACTTGTGGGATAGTTCGCGAGCCTTGATGGTGAAGTGAAATCATAGCTGTTTCTGCATTGGCATGCAGCAAAGGGATTTATATACAGTATCTCTGGTTAAAAGAGGTCAGGTTTTGCTAGACTTTTTAAGGGGTTCTAGTAAATAAAGCTTCGAGTTTTAACTGATAAAAAAATGAACATGGGAAGCAAACCTATGATGGGAAAGGGTGACGTTTCGAGACCCTTCTTCAGTCTGGGAAAGCATCATTAAGACATGTTCCAGTGGTGGAGTGGGGAAGGGAGTGCAGAGAGGGCAAGGCAGTCACAGTGTAAAGAGGTTCCACGACTGGGCGGTACGGTGGCGCAGCGGTAGAGTTGCTGCCTTACAGCACCGGAGACCAGGGATCGATCTTGACTACGGGGTGCTTGTCTGCACGGAGTTTGTACGTCCGTCCAGTGCCTGCGTGGGTTTTCTCCAAGATCTCCGGTTTCCTCCCACACTCCAAAGACGTACAGGTTTGCAGGCTAAAAGGCTTGGCGTAATCTGCCATCCTCCAGACTCCCGGCACCTCACCTGTATTTAATGACGACTCGTAAATCTCAGCCGGGGCACCTGAAACTTCCTCTCGATCCTGATCGGATATATCCGACGACACTGTGGGAAGCTAGAGAGGAAACTGCAGGAGCCATTGTAGGTTGGTGTGGACAAGCTGGGCCAACGGGCCTGTTTCCTCATGGTATGCATCCATCACTACGACCACGACTCTAGACACCTACAGTGTCTGGATAGATCTGATCAGGCCCGGGAGATTTGTCTACCTTCATACTCGTCAGGACCTTCAGCTCTTCTTCGGCCATAACACTGACTGCTCTCAAGACACTTCCATTGACTACCCAAAGTACCGCAGTCCTTATGCCTTTCTCCAACAGAGGAGAATTACTCATTGGGAACCTTGCCCATCTCCTGTAGCTCCACACAGAGTTGACCGCTATGATTCCTGAGGGAGTCGGACTCTCTCTCTGGTTACCCTTTTTCCCTTTATGCAATGATAAAATCTCGTGATTATCCTTAGTGCTATCCACCAGAGCTTTCTCCTGTCCCCCTTTTCCCCTCCTGATTTCCTTTTTTAGCTTGCTCCTTGGCTCCCAAAACTCCTCCAAGGATACTTTTTTTAAATCCCAGCTGCTTATACCTGCACCATGCATCCTTGTTGCTCTTGACCAGAGCCTCCATTTCCCTGGTTATCCAAGCTTCCTTACACTCCCCGACCTCGCCCTTAACTCTAACAGGAACGTGCACGTCTTGGACTCTAGTCAGCTGGGGCAAGGGGCCGTGACTGGGAACGCATCTGCTCACAAGATCAGGCTTTCCATTGTTTAGTTTAGAGACACAGCGCGGAAACAGGCCCTTCGGCCCACCGAGTCCACGCCGACCAGCGATCCCCGCACATTAATGCTATCCTACACACACTAGGGACAATTCACACTTCTACCAAGCCAATTAACCTCCCCAAGCAAACCGAAGATCTCGGAGAAAACCCACGCAGGTCACAGGGAGAACGTACAAACTCCGTACAGACAGCGCCCGTGGTCAGGATCGAACCCGGGTCTCTGGCGCTGCAAGCGCTGTAAGGCGGCAGCTCTACCGCAGCGCCACCGTGGCTGCCCTAACGTAATGAATGTAGGTTGACTACAACAACCCTGTTGTTCCTGCATCCTTCTGTAATGTTAATTCCCTAGGTTAATTCCCGGAATGGCGGGACTGTCATATGTTGAAAGACTGGAGCGACTAGGCTTGTATACACTGGAATTTAGCAGGATGAAACGTATAAGATTATTAAGGGGTTGGACACATTAGAGGCAGGAAACATGTTCCCAATGTTGGGGGAGTCCAGAACAAGGGGCCACAGTTTAAGAATAAGAGGTAGGCCATTTAGAACTGAGATGAGGAAAAACTTTTTCAGTCAGAGAGTTGTGAATCTGTGGAATTCTCTGCCTCAGAAGGCGGTGGAGGCCAATTCTCTGAATGCATTCAAGAGAGAGCTAGATAGAGCTCTTAAGGGTAGCGGAGTCAGGGGGTATGGGGAGAAGGCAGGATGATCAGCCATGATCACATTGAATGGCGGTGCTGGCTCGAAGGGCCGAATGGCTTCCTCCTGCACCTATTGTCTATTGTCTATTGTCTATTGTAATCTGTCCACATATTTGATCCTCTCTCTCTCACTGGATAATGGATGTCCTTTATTATAATCCCATTAGATTAATTGCTCCTTTCTTATTATTGAGCTCAACCCATAATGGCTCAGTAGACGTTCCCTACAGTATGTCCTCTCTGAGTACCACTGTGACATTCTCCCTGATTAACTCCTCCACCTCTATTCAAGAAAGGCTGAGGGGGATAAGGCTGGGAACTACAAGCCAGTGCATTTAAATGGACAAGAACTGATTAGGGATAGTGAGCATAGTTTTTGTATGTGGGTGGTCATGTCTCGCGATTCTGATTGAAGATGTGACCAAAAAGGTTGATGAAGGCAGAGGTATAGATGTTGGACTTCAGCAAGGCATTCGACAAGGTTCTGCATGGTAGGCTGCTCTGGAAGTTTGGGGTCCAAGGAGAGCTGGCTGAATGGATAGAAAATTGGCTTCATGGAAGGAAGCAGAGGGTGATGGTGTACGATTGTATTTTGGACTGGAGGCCTGTGACTAATGGTGTGCCTCAGGGTTTGGTGCTGGGCCCATTGCTGTTTGTCATCTATATCAATGATTGGGATGAGAATGTGCAAAGCAATATTATCAAGATGACACAAAAGTGGGTGCCTAGTGGGTATAGGATAGAGTTAATGTGCGGGGATCGCTGGTCGGCGCGGACCCGGTGGGCCGAAGGGCCTGTTTCCACGCTGTATCTCTAAACTAAACTAAACGAAATCAGAAAACGCCAGCTGACCTCTTTTTTTCAAATTATGTTTTTGCATGAATATCTTTTTTTTTTTACAAAGGCTTCTTTCTTTTAGAATGTACGTGTAATTATACACAGTTTGCTTGTTGTGAGTTTGTCCATCTATGTACCTGCAATGTTTCTGTAAGCAAGATATTTAATTGTTCTCATACCATTATAGTTGTGTATCTGAACCATTCTACATTTCCTTGACCAACATCTGCTTTTCTGTTGTTTTCACACCTCGCCCTTCCATATCTCTGTATCTCCCTCTCCCCTGACTATCAGTCTGAGGAAGGGTCTCGACCCCAAACGTCTCCCTATTCCTTCTCTCCAGAGATGCTGCCTGTCCCGCTGAGTTGCTCCAGCTTTGTGTGTTCTATCTGTGGTGTAAACCAGCATCTGCGTTCACTTCCCACACAATAAACAAACTTGAAATCACTGGTAAACGTCATAAAATGACAGAAGGGCAAGTTGGGGATGATATAAACTGGTCGGATGGCTCCATCTGCTGGCAATTCCTGGTGTGGAAATGGATTCATATTCACTGACAATAACTCCTTTCCTGCCACCAACATTCAGGCCGCACTGACCCCTACCTGTAACAGCCTCTCATTGCCCCTTCCAGTTGACAGTGGCTTTTGCACCCCTGTTTGTAGTGCTGGGCAGGCTGGGACTCTATTCCTTGGAGCGCAGGAGGATGAGGGGTAAACTTATAGAGGTGTGTAAAATTACGTGAGTATGGCGAGTCCGGAAACTTGTTCTTTGTTGAAGAAGTTTATTGCGACAGCAATATTCGATTACAAAGGTTTAACAACAAGATAACGGACAACCATCAAAAACTCACTGTCTTCTTCGAAGACGTCTCCGAACGAACTCTTTTCGGGCGCCAAAAGCGCACATGACAATGCTGTCCAATCAGCGATGTCGCTCTCCTGGACCAATCCCTACGGTCGCGCCCACACGTGACCTTGCTGGCCAATCTGAGGGTTCGACGACCAGGACCACTCTCTATGGTCGCCACATGAGGAATATTTGGGTGATTGCACAGAGTCTTTTGCCCAGAATAGAGGAATCGAAAACCAAAGGACATACTGTAGGTTTAAGTTGAGGGGGGGAAAGATTTAATAGAACCTGAGGGGTAACTTTTTTACAGAAAGGATGGTGGGTGGATGGAATGAGGTGCCGGTGGACATGGTTTAGGCAAATGCTATTGCAATGTTTTGGAAACATTTAGACAATAACATGGATAAGGCAGGTTTAGAGGGATATGAGCCAAATGGAGGCTGGTGGGATTAGTGTAGATTTAGATTTTTTTTAGATTTAGAGATACAGCGCGGAAACAGGCCCTTCGGCCCACCGAGTCCGCGCCGCCCAGCGATCCCCACACATTAACACTATCTATCCTACACACACTAGGGACAATTTTTTTACATTTACCCAGTCAATTAACCTACGAACCTGTACGTCTTTGGAGTGCGGGAGGAAAACGAAGATCTCGGAGAAAACCCACGCAGGTCACGGGGAGAACGTACAAACTCCGTACAGTCGGCGCCCGTAGTCAGGATCGAACCTGAGTCTCCGGCGCTGCATTCGCTGTAAGGCAGCAACTCTACCGCTGCACCACCGTGCCGTAGTAGATGGGACATGCTGGTTTAAACCAGATACTAACACTTTTCTCCGCCTCCGCTGGTCCTCACTCTTAACAACTTCTCCTTCGAGTCCTCCCACTTCCTCCAAATCCAAGGCGTAGCTATGGCCACCCGCATGGGCCCCGGCTATGCCTGCCTCTTTGTAGGGTACGTTGAACAATCCCTGTTCCAGGCGTACACTGGCCCCATCCCCAAACTCTATCTCTGCTACATTGACGACTGCATTGGTGCTTCCTCCTGCACCCATGCAGAACTCCCTGACTTCATCAACTTCACCACTAATTTCCATCCTGCACTCAAATTCAATTGGACCATCTCCGATACCTCACCTTTCAATCTTGATTTCATCGTCTCCATCACAGGAGATAGACTATCCACTGACGTCTATTATAAACTTACTGACTCCCACAGCTATCTAGACTACACTTCTTCCCACTTTGCTCCCTACTCCCAATTTCTCTGTCTCCGCCGTATCTGCGCCCAAGATGAGGTCAAGTCAAGTCAATTTTATTTGTATAGCACATTTAAAAACAACCCACGTTGACCAAAGCGCTGTACATCAGTTCAGGTACTAAGAACGAACATACAATGGCACAAAACATAACAGCACATACATAAACAGTTCACAGCGTCCCCTCAGAGGGCCTCAAACGCTAGGGAGTAGAAATAGGTTTTGAGCCTGGACTTAAAGGAGTCGATGGAGGGGGCAGTTCTGATGGGGAGAGGGATGCTGTTCCACAGTCTAGGAGCTGCAACCACAAAAGCGCGTTCACCCCTGAGCTTAAGCCTAGACAGTCAGTAGCCCCAAGTCGGCCGACCTGAGGGACCTGGAGATAGAATGGTGTTCCATACCAGGACATACCAGGACATGAGAGATGTCCTCATTCTCCAGGGAACGTGGCTTTCCATCTTCCATCATAGATGAAGTCCTCACCCGTGGCTCCTCGGTACCCCGCGGCTCATTTCTTGCTCCCCCTGCCCCCAGCAGGGACAGAGTCCCCTTAGTCCTTTCCTTTCACCCCATCAGCCATCGCACACAACCCATAATCCTCCAACATTTTCTCCAACACTAACGGGATCCCACCACTGGTCACATCTTCCCATCTCCACCTCTCTCCGCCTTCCGCAGAGACCGTTCCCCCCGCAACTCCCTGGTTAACTCATCCCTTTCCACCCAAACCACCCCCTCCCCAGAGAGGTGCAACACCTGCCCCTAGACCTCCTCCCTCGACTCTGTCCAGGGACCCCGACAGTCCTTTCAGGTTAGGCAGAGGTTCACTTGCAACTCCTCCACCCTTATCTCCTGTATCCATTGTTCAAAGTGTGGACTCATACATTTGTGAGACCAAACGTAGACTGGGCGATTATTTCGCTGAACAGCTTCACTCAGTCTGCCTGGGCCTACCTGGTCTCCCAGTTGCCAAACATTTTAATTTCCTTCCCATTACCACATTGACGTTTCTGTTCTGGGCTTCCACCGTTAAAAGTGTGAGGCCAAACGCAAATTCGAGGAACAGCACCTCATATTTCGCTTGGACAGCTTACACCCCAGCGGTATGAACATTGATTTCTCTAACCTCACGTAACCCTGACATCTCTCTCTGCATCCGATAATATAACACATAAACACAGACTGAAGAAGGGTCTCGACCTGAAACGTCACCTATTTCTTCCGCCCAGAGATGCTGCCTGGCCCGCTGAGTTACTCCAGCATTTCATGTCTATAAACACAATCAAGCCAAACTCAAGTACAATAGGGAGAGCAAAGGTGAAGATACAAAATTCAGGGTGCAGAATATATATATTTCAGCACTGTAGCACACCAGTTCCAGAGTCAAAGTCCAATGTTTGCTATGGCGTACTGTTGACCCTATTACCTCTGTAGGGTATCAACTACCATTTGGAATAAAAGTCTGTAAACCAAGGTTTAGTACAAGGTTTAGACTGTGTTAATCTCTATTAACACTCAAATTACTTAAACATGCATGCAAACCATTTACTAAGAATCATGGAGTCATAGAGTGATACAGTGATCTAACCTTGCAGCCCAGTGGTATGAACATCGACTTCTCCAACTTTAGATAGTTCCTCTGTCCCTTTCTTCCCCTCCTCCTTCCCAGATCTCCCTCTGTCTTCCTGTCTCCACCTATATTCTTCCTTTGTCCCGCCCCCCTGACATCAGTCTGAAGAAGGGTCTCGACCCGAAAAGTCACCCATTCCTTCTCTCCTGAGATGCTGCCTGACCTGCTGAGTTACTCCAGCATTTTGTGAATAATAACCTTCCACAGCAGCCTTCCATGCGGAACCTTGTTGAATGCCTTACTGAGATACAACATCTACAGCTCTGCCCTCATCGACCTTTTTGGTCACGTCTTCAAAAAAACCCAATCAGAGTTGTGAGACATGACCTCCCATATACAAAACCATGCTGACTATCCCTAATCAGCCCTTGCCCATCCAAATGCCTGTATAACCTACCCCTCAGAATACCCTCTAGTAACTTACCAACTACAGATGTTAAGCTCACCGGCCTATAGTTCCCAGCATTTTCCTTGCAGCACTTCTTGAGTAGAGGCACAACATTTGCCACCCTCCAGTCTTCCGGCATCTCTCCTGTATTGAAGGACGACTCGTAAATGTCAACCAGGGCTCCCGCAATTTCCTCTCTAGTTTCCCACAATGTCCTCGGATATATCTGATCAGGCCCTGGAGATTTGTCTACCTTCATACACGACAGTACCTTCAGTACTTCTTCAACGGTAACACTGACTGCTCTCAAGACACTTCCAGTGACTGCCCCATGTTCCTCCGTCCTCCTGTCTTTCTCCTCGGTAAACACAGAAGTGAAATACTCAATGAAGACCTTGTCCATCTCCTGTGGCTCCATGCGGAGGTGACTGCTTTGATTCCTGAAGGGTCCCACTCTCTCTCTAGTTACCCTTTTCTCCCCTTATGTATTTATAAAATCTCTTGGGGTTGTCCTTAATGGTATCTGCCAGAGCTATCACCTGGCCCCTTTTTGCCCTTCTGATTTCCTTTTTCACTTTACTCCTTAGTTCCCGAAACTCCTCCAGCGATGCACTTGATCCCAGCTGCCTACACCTGTCCCATGCAGTCTTCTTGTTTTTGACCAATGCCTCAATTTCCCTCGTCAGCCAAGCTTCCTTACGTTTGCCTGCTTTGCCCTTCACTCTAACACGGATGTACACATCCTGAGCTTTTGTCAGCACACTTTTAAAAACATCCCACTTGGCCGATGTTCTTTTCCCCTCAAATAACCTGCTCCAGTCAACTTGAGCGAGACCTTCTCTCAAGTTAGCCTTACCCCAGCTGAGCATTTTAACACGTGTGATTCCTCCTGAGCATTTTAACACGTGGGCCCTCTCTGTCCCTATTCTGAAACCTAATCGAACTGTGGTCACTGGTCCCAAAAGGCTCCTCCACACACACTTCATTAACTTGCCCTTCCCAATTTCCCAACACTAGATCCAGCGTTGCCCTCCCACGAGTGGGGGCCTCTACATATTGCTTAAGAAAAACTCTCCTGAACACTTTTGAGGAATTGCACCCCATTTAAACCCTTCACACTATGATTTTCCCAGTCAATATTGGGAAAGTTTAAATCCCCTACAACAACCTAATTTGACCGGCAGCCGTCTGCAATCTCCTGGCACATTTGTTCTTCTAATTCCCATTGACTATTCGGGGTCTGTAGTACACCCCCAACAAGGTGACCATCCCTTTCTTGTTCCTCAACTCCACCCATGTAGCTTCACTAGACGAACCATCCGTAATGCCACCTCTGACCACTGCTGCGATATCCTCCTTAACCAACAATGCTCCTCTTTTTCCCTCACCCCTGTCTCTCCTGAAGCTCCTGTACCCCGGAACATTGAGCTGCCAGTCCTGCCCCTCCCTTAACCAGGTTTCAGTCATGGCTACAACGTTCCAGTCGCTCGTACCTATCCATGCCCTCAGCTCATCTGCCTTACCCGTCAGGCCCCTTGCATTAAAATACGTGCAGTTTAAGCCAACCCTCCTTCCTCGCTCCCGCCTTTCCCCTGCCTATTCTGCCCAGCAACCTTTCCCTCACCACCCTCCATACCAACTTCTAGCCTCTCACCTGCCTCTGTCCTGTATGAGATCCCGCCCCCCCCCCGTCAATCTAGTTTAAACCCTTCCGTGTACCAATAGCACACTGTGTAGCATTAGACTTCTACTAACTTCTCATTTGCTTTACTATTCCAGGCAGGAACGGGGTACTGATTGAGAATGATCAGCCATAATCACATTGAATGGCGGTGATGGCTCGAAGGGCCGAATGGCCTCCTCCTGCACCTATTGTCTATTGTCTATCACGGGACGTTGTAGCCATGACTGAAACGTGCAGTGGTACTCACCACTCTTCTCTATGCCAGTGAGACCTGGACTGTCTACAGCAGACATGCCAAACAGCTCAACCACTTTCACTTGAGCTGCCCGTGCAGACTCCTTCACATCAGGTGGCAGGACAAAACTCCCGACACAGAGGTCTAGGAACGGGCCGGAATCCCCAGCGTCCACACCCTCCTACGGAAAGCCCAAGCCAGATGGGCAGGCCATGTCGTCAGAATGCCCGAGAGTCGACTGCCAAAACAGCTTCTGTATGGAGAACTGTGTCAGGGCAAGCGCTCAGTAGGAGGACAGAAGAAATGGTTTAAGGACTGCCTCAAAGTGTCCCTCAAAGACTTGGACATCAACCTCAGCACTTGGGAGTCTCTTGCTCTGGACCGTCCAACCTGGTGTAGCAAGCTCACCACAGGAGCCCGTGCAGCAGAGAACAGACGCACTGCAGAGGCCCAGAGGAAACGCACCGTGCGCAAGGCCCGGGCTACCTCCACTTCCACTGCAGCACCCATCCACTTGTGTCCTACGTGTGGGCGTGCCTTCCGGGCCTGGATTGGCCTCACCAGTCACTTCCGGATTCACAGTCACCAATCCTCCAACTGAAAGTGAAGTCATGGTCATCTTCGAACCCGAACAACAACAACATCACTTCTTGAACTGAACCACAAAGCTCATGACCTTGACTCAGATATTACCCGGATGAATGAAGTGGCCAGATTCACTGTGTTGGTAGGGCATCAAACTCTCTGAGCATCAAACTCAGGTCCCTCCTTCTTGCGATGGTTGTTCCCGGGTTGCCACTGCCGATGTCTCAGACTGCCCTTCTTCCGATGGGAGTTATTGTTCTAACCCAAGGCTCTTCTGACCTTGAAGCCGCTCGGGCAGCTTTAAAACCCAGCGCTATGAATATTGATTTCTCTCACTTCAAGTAACCCTTGCATCCCCTCTCTCTCCGTCCCTCCGTTGATCTGGTTTCACTGTCGTCTTGTTGAGTCTCATTGTCTGTAACTCGTTTACACCTAGCACACAGCTAACAATGTGTAGGAAAGGACTGCAGATGATGGTTTAAATCGAAGGTAGACACAAAATGCTGGAGTAACTCAGTAACTCAGCGGGTCAGGCAGCGTCTCTGGAGAGAAGGAATGGGTGACGTTTTCGGTTCTGACCCTTCTTCAGACTGAGTCACCCATTCCATCGCTCCAGAGATGCTGCCTGAACCGCTGAGTAACTCCGGCATTTTGTGTCGACAGAGCTAACAATGGCCTGCTTCACTTGTTGAAAGACTGAAACGACTAGGCTTGTATACACTGGAATTTAGAAGGATGAGAGGGGATCTTATTGAAAAGTATAAGATTATTAAGGGGTTGGACACGTTAGAGGCAGGAAACATGTTCCCAATGTTGGGGGAGTCCAGAACAAGGGGCCACAGTTCAAGAATAAGGGGTAGGCCATTTAGAACGGAGATGAGGAAAAACTTTTTCAGTCAGAGAGTTGTGAATCTGTGGAATTCTCTGCCTCAGAAGGCAGTGGAGGCCAATTCTCTGAATGCATTCAAGAGAGAGCTGGATAGAGCTCTTAAGGATAGCGGAGTCAGGGGGTATGGGGAGAAGGCAGGAACGGGGTACTGATTGAGAATGATCAGCCATGATCACATTGAATGGCGGTGCTGGCTCGAAGGGTCGAATGGCCTCCTCCTGCACCTATTGTCTATTGTCTGTCGTTATTTTTCTGCACATCTTTCATTCATTGTTGTTGTTGTTGTTTGGGGCTGCTTCATTTCAGCTGGTCACCAACCTTGGCTGCAGGGGCAACCTCCCGGCGCCAGGGCGGCGCTGCTGCTGCTGCTGCCGCTCACCCCCCCCCCCCCCCCTCCCCCACTGCGGCCTGGAGTGGAGGCAGGGACACAGAGAGAGGGGGAGAGAGGGAGAGGGAGATAGAGACATAGAGAGAGAGAGAGATACAGAGAGAGATACAGAGAGAGAGAGATACAGACAGAGGGATAGAGACAGAGAGAGAGAGAGAGAGAGAGAGAGAGATACAGAGAGAGATACAGAGAGGGGGGAGAGAGCATCACCGTCAGTGAGGGAGGGGGGGGAGGGGGGCAAGATGCCGGCGGTGGTCATGGCGACGGGCAAAGCTGTGGGTTTCAGCAAACTCCTGGAGCAGTGCGAGACCCAGGAGCTGGAGGTGAGACCCCGCAACCCCCACATCCCCCTCCATCCCCCCCCCCCCCACACACACACATCCCCCTCCATCCCCCCCCCACACATCCCCCTCCACCCCCCCCCCCCACACACACACACATCCCCCTCCACCCCCCCCACACACATCCCCCCCCCCACACACATCCCCCCCCCCCACACACATCCCCCCCCCCCCACACACATCCCCCTCCACCCCCCCCCACACACACATCCCCCTCCATCCCCCCCCCACACACACATCCCCCTCCATCCCCCCCCACACACATCCCCCTCCATCCCCCCCCCCCCACACACATCCCCCTCCATCCCCCCCCCCACACACATCCCCCTCCACCCCCCCCCACACACACATCCCCCTCCATCCCCCCCCCACACACATCCCCCTCCATCCCCCCCCACACATCCCCCTCCATCCCCCCCCCCACACATCCCCCTCCACCCCCCCCCACACATCCCCCTCCATCCCCCCCCACACACATCCCCCTCCATCCTCCCCACACATCCCCCTCCACCCCCCCCCCACACATCCCCCTCCATCCCCCCCCACACATCCCTCTCCATCCCCCCCCCACACATCCCCCTCCATCCCCCCCCCACACATCCCCCTCCATCCCCCCCCACACACATCCCCCCCCCACACATCCCCCTCCATCCTCCCCACACATCCCCCTCCATCCCCCCCCCACACATCCCCCTCCATCCCCCCCCACACATCCCCCTCCATCCCCCCCCACAAACCCCCCTCCATCCCCCCCCCACACATCCCCCTCCATCCCCCCCCCACACATCCCCCTCCACCCCCACCCCACACATCCCCCTCCATCCCCCCCCCCACACATCCCCCTCCATCCCCCCCACACACATCCCCCCCCCACACATCCCCCTCCATCCTCCCCACACATCCCCTTCCATCCCCCCCCCACACATCCCCCTCCATCCCCCCCCCACACATCCCCCCCCACACATCCCCCCCCACACATCCCCCTCCATCCCCCCCCCACACATCCCCCCCCCACACATCCCCCTCCACCCCCCCCCCACACATCCCCCTCCACCCCCCCCCCACACATCCCCCTCCATCCCCCCCCACACATCCCCCTCCATCCCCCCCCCACACATCCCCCTCCATCCCCCCCCCACACATCCCCCTCCATCCCCCCCCACACATCCCCCTCCATCCCCCCCCCACACATCCCCCTCCATCCCCCCCCACACACATCCCCCCCCCACACATCCCCCTCCATCCTCCCCACACATCCCCCTCCATCCCCCCCCCACACATCCCCCTCCATCCCCCCCACACACATCCCCCCCCACACATCCCCCTCCATCCCCCCCCACACATCCCCCCCCCACACATCCCCCTCCACCCCCCCCCCCACACATCCCCCTCCATCCCCCCCCCACACATCCCCCTCCATTCCCCCCCCCACACATCCCCCTCCATCCCCCCCCCACACATCCCCCTCCATCCCCCCCACACATCCCCCCCCCACACATCCCCCTCCATCCCCCCCCCACACATCCCCCTCCATCCCCCCCCACACATCCCCCTCCATTCCCCCCCCCACACATCCCCCTCCATCCCCCCCCCCACACATCCCCCTCCATCCCCCCCCACACACATCCCCCCCCCACACATCCCCCTCCATCCCCCCCCCACACATCCCCCTCCACCCCCCCCCCCACACATCCCCCTCCACCCCCCCCCCACACATCCCCCTCCATCCCCCCCACACATCCCCCTCCATCCCCCCCACACACATCCCCCCCACACATCCCCCTCCATCCCCCCCCACACACATCACCCCCCCACACATCCCCCTCCATCCCCCCCCCACACATCCCCCTCCACCCCCCCCCACACATCCCCCTCCATCCCCCCCCCACACATCCCCCTCCATCCCCCCCCACACACATCCCCCCCCCCACACATCCCCCTCCATCCCCCCCCACACATCCCCCTCCACCCCCCCCACACATCCCCCTCCATCCCCCCCCCACACATCCCCCTCCATCCCCCCCCCACACATCCCCCTCCATCCCCCCCCCACACACATCCCCCCCCCACACATCCCCACACATCCCCCTCCATCCCCCCCACACAAATCCCCCCCCACACATCCCCCTCCATCCCCCCCCCCCACACATCCCCCTCCATCCCCCACACATCCCCCTCCACCCCCCCCACATCCCCCTATCCCCCCCACATCCCCCTCCACCCCCCTCCCCTCCCCTATCCCCCCTACCCCCCTATTCCCCTAATCTCCCTATCCCCCCATCCCCCTATATCCCCATATTCCCCCCATTCCCCCCCTCCTCCCTCCCATCCCCCTATCCCCCCCCCACTATCCCCTATCCCCCCCGCTATCCCCTATCCCCCCCCCCCCACTATCCCCTATCCCCCCCCCCCACTATCCCCTATCCCCCCCCCCCCCCACTATCCCCTATCCCCCCCCCCCACTATCCCCCCCCTCCATCCCCTATCCCCCCCCTCCCATCCCGTGATTGATCTTACACTATTTCGTACCTCTTTACTCTTCATTTGGCTGTGGCTGCAGGTAATAAGTAATTTCATTTTGCACTGAGCTTCACACCCCTTTATCTTGAATTTGCAGGCTCCTGGTGGAATAGCAACACCTCAAATTTATGGCCAACTGCTTGCTTTATATCTCCTGCACAATGACATGTGAGTACTGAGAGATGAAGTAACTACACACGCATAAAATCATTGTTATTTTCCTCTGTACTAGGAACAAGTAATTGAGAAACTTTTACTTTCATTATCAACATTGTGAAAAGCCTGTTGATGTCTGATGAAATCCTTTGCACTCTATCCATCCTAAGTATACAAAAGTTTCAAAATATATTACAAACTCTTATCATTTTATGTTTTGACTGTTATTTAGGTTGTATATTCCAATATTTACAAATCATATTGAATTAGGATTAGATATTGAAGATTATTGATGTGGACAATTTAATAGCCTGATTGAAAGGTATACACATCTATCTATACACTAAAACTCTCGTTTGTTTGTTTCTGAACTACAGCCAAAACGGTACACGATAGCGCGACAATTTTCGGCCCACCTTACTCACCGTCATCCCTTTGGTGCTAATGAAAGAAGTTTCATTGAAATCGGTGTTATATTTTTTAAGTTATTCACATTTTAAATTTTAAATCTACTAGGGAGGGAGGATAAGGGGGGTTGAGGGAGGAGGGGGGAGATGGAGGGAGGGAGAGAGGAGGGAGGGGGAGAGAGAGGGAAGGAGGGGGAGAGGGGAGGGGGGGGAGAGGGAGGAAAGGGTGGTGCACCAATGCAGGAGAGGTTTGGGCCCAACGGGTCCACTTGGTCTAGTAGTTTAATAGAATTCCAATAATCTGCAGTTCAACTATTGGAGGTACATTGGATATTGTGAAAGAACAAAGAATATATGCAGCTTACCAAACAGGTGTATTTTGGAAGGCACCTTTGACGGCTGCATGTGAGGAGGTCCACTCATTCTTTCGTCAGGATGGCGAATTTGTTGCCACTGAAGGCTGTGGAGGCCAAGTCAACGGATATTTTTAAGGCAGAGATAGACAGATTCTTGATTGCTATGGGTGGTGTCGGGGGTTATGGGGAGAAGGCAGGAGAATGGAGTTACATCGGCCATGATTGAGAGGACTTGATGGGCCGAGTGGCCTAATTCTCCTATCGCCCATGATCGATCAGGCCAGACAAATCAGTCCCCAAAAAATCATATTCTTCAATGATTCCCCAGGTGATATCTGCCACTTTCCCAGACCCCTCACTGGGATCCTGCACACTCTTCCCGACTCTCTTCCACTCACCTGGACCATAGGTTTCTTTTCATTCACCCTATCTGCTGATGCATTGTTTTGCAGCATAGCCAATTCCATCCTCCACAGTCTGTTGATAGTTACCAGGACCGTGTTATCTGCATCCCTTTAAGCTTGAGGGTCGCTGGAAAATCCATTATTCTAATCCATAACATTTAATGAAAAAGTGAATTAAATATATGATAACGCATAACTATATTCTGCACACTGTACCTATTGTACTTGAGTTTGATTAAATTCTTTTTATGTGCAGTATTTGCATGCAAAACACAATTTTTCACTGTACCTTAGATAGACACAAAATGCTGGAGTAACTCTTTGGATTTTTAGATTTTTTAGATTTAGAGATACAGCGCGGAAACAGGCCCTTCGGCCCACCGAGTCTGCGCCGCCCAGCGATCCCCGCACATTAACACTATCCTACACACACTAGGGACAATTTTGTTTTACATTTACTCAGTCAATTAACCTACATACGTGGTTTTTATTCACAAAATGCTGGAGTAACTCAGCAGGTCAGGCAGCATCTCGGGAGAGAAGGAATGGGTGACGTTTCGAGTCGAGACCCTTCTTCAGTCTGAAGCAGGGTCTCGACCCGAAACGTCACCCATTCCTTCTCTCCCGAGATGCTGCCTGACCTGCTGAGTTACTCCAGCATTTTGTGAATAAAAACCTTCGATTTGTACCAGCATCCGCAGTTATCTTCTTAACCTACATACCTGTATGTCTTTGGAGTGTGCGCCTGTGGAGTCACCTGTACGGATGACGTTTCAAGTCAGGACCCTTCTTCAGACAGATGAAGAAGGTCTTGACCCGAAACGTCCCCCATTCCTTCTCTCCAGCGATGCTGCCTGTCCCGCTGAGTTACTCCAGCATTTTGTGTCTATCTTCGGTTTAAACCAGCAACAGCAGTTCCTTCATACACTTTTCGCTGTACTTTGTACAGCACATAATAAATAATGAACTTAAACCTAAACATAACTGAAACCAAAGGCCCGATTGTGCCAGGCTAAAAAGGTTTTACTGTAAATTGATATGTTAATATTTATTAGCTTGCAATATTCAATGCATATCGAACAGCACAGCATAGTTACAGTGAGAACTGATGCAACTCAGCAGGTCAGGCAGCATCTCTGGAGGGAACGGATAAGTGATGTTTTTGGCTGGGATCCTTCAGTTTCAAATTTTACTCAAGGTTCTCGCATCTGCGGTTCCTTGTGCCTGCAGCAGATGTCAAGACATTTGGCGTACAGTATCTGTGCCGATCATGGTGAAAAGTTACACTAATCTCCTTTGCCTGCACGTGATCCATATCTCTCCATTCCCTTCATATCCATGTGTCTATCCAAAAGCCTCTTAAATGCCATGATCGTATTTGCCTCCACCATCACCCCATGCAGTACGTTCAGGCAACCGTTACCCTCTGTAATAATAAAATTTGCCCCACACGTCTCCTTTGGCATTTCCACCGTGGGGAAAAAGGTTCTGTCTGTCTACCTATCTATGCCTCTCATAATTTTATATTCTGTCCGGTCTCCCTCTGGCTGCAGAAAACAATCCATTTGTCCAATCTCTCCTTGTAGGTAATTCCCTCTGATCCACGCAGTATTCCAGTGAACTTCTTCTGCACTCTCTTCAAAGCCTTCACATCCTGTAATGGGGCAAATAGAACTGGAAATGTGGCCCAACCAAAGTCCTGGAGGGATGTATCATGACATCCTGACTCTTGTACTCGGTGCCCTGACAGATGAAGGCAGGCATACTATTCACAAAATGCTGGAGTAACTCAGCTGGTCAGGCAGCATCTCAGGAGAGAAGGAATGGGTGACGTTTCGGGTCGAGACCCCTCCTCAGACCCGAGGCGTCACCCATTCCTTCTCTGCTGAGATGCTGCCTGACCTGCTGAGTTACTCCAGCATTTTGTGAATAAATACCTTCGATTTGTACCAGCATCAGCAGTTATTTTCTTACAAAGCAGGCATACTATATGTGTTCCCACTTCTAGCTATGGACCCCAAGATCCTGCTGTGCATCAATGTGGTTAAGGTCTTGTCATCAATTGCATATTTTCCCTTTGTATTCAATCTTCCAAGGTACAACATCTCACACTTGCTCAGATTAAAGGGCAGCAGAGCTGGTTGAGCTACGGCCTCACAGCACCATAAAACCCAGGTTTGATCCCGACCTTGTATGTGTGGAGTTTGCACGTTATCCCTGCGACTGCGTTGGATTTCTCTGGGTGCTCCAGTTTCTTCCCACAGCCCCAACATGCGTGAGTTTGGAGGTTATTTGGGCTCTGTAAATTTCCCCCTAGTGTGGAGGAAGTGGACAAGAAATATCCTACCTATTCCACAACTCCCCCACCACCACTATTATTCGTGAAATAGGCAAGGACAGACGACTTTTAAAATAGTTCATTGAAATGCTATTGTCATTGGCATTTCTCAATTTGAATTTTCCGGATTTAGGTTTTAAATCATTCATCTGCCAACCAACCCACCCCTTCACCTACAGTGCCCTCCATAATGTTTGGGACAAAGTCCCATCTTTTATTTAGTTGCCTCTGTACGCCACAATTTGAGATTTGTAATAGAAAAAATCACGTGGTTAAAGTGCACATTGTCAGATTTTATTAAAGGGAATTTTTATACATTTTGGTTTCACCATGTAGAAATTACAGCTGTGTTTATACATAGTCCCTCCATTTCAGGGCACATAATGTTTGGGACACATGGCTTCACAGGCATTTGTAATTGCTCAGGTGTGTTTAAATGCCTTCGTAATGCAGGTATAAGAGAGCTCTCAGCACCATCAGTCCAATCTCTCCTTGTAGGTAATTCCCTCTGATCCACGCAGTATTTGCGTGAACTTCTTCTGCACTCTCTTCAAAGCCTCCACATCCTGTAATGGGGCAAATAGAACTGGAAATGTGGCCCAACCAAAGTCCTGGAGGGATGTATCATGACATCCTGACTCTTGTACTCGATGCCCTGACAGATGAAGGCAGGCATACTATTCACAAAATGCTGGAGTAACTCAGCTGGTCAGGCAGCATCTCAGGAGAGAAGGAATGGGTGACGTTTCGGGTCGAGACCCCTCCTCAGACCCGAGGAGTCACCCATTCCTTCTCTCCTGAGATGCTGCCTGACCTGCTGAGTTACTCCAGCATTTTGTGAATAAATACCTTCGATTTGTACCAGCATCAGCAGTTATTTTCTTACAAGGCAGGCATACTATATGTGTTCCCACTTTCAGCTATGGACTTGGACCCCAAGATCCTGCTGTGCATCAATGTGGTTAAGGGTCTTGTCATCAATTGCATATTTTCCCTTTGCATTCAATCTTCCAAGGTACAACATCTCGCACTTGCTCAAATTAAAGGGCAGCAGAGCTGGTTGAGCTACGGCCTCACAGCACCATAAAACCCGGGTTTGATCTCGACCTTGTATGTGTGGAGTTTGCACGTTATCCCTGTGACTGCGTTGGATTTCTCTGGGTGCTCCAGTTTCCTCCCACAGCCCCAACATGCGTGAGTTTGGAGGTTATTTGGGCTCTGTAAATTTCCCCCTAGTGTGGAGGAAGTGGACAAGAAATATCCTACCTATTCCACAACTCCCCCACCACCACTATTATTCGTGAAATAGGCAAGGACAGACGACTTTTAAAATAGTTCATTGAAATGCTATTGTCATTGGCATTTCTCAATTTGAATTTTCCGGAACATCAAGAGGTCGCTAGGTTTTAAATCATTCATCTGCCAACCAACCCACCCCTTCAACCACAGTGCCCTCCATAATGTTTGGGACAAACATTGTATAGGGCCCTAGTGAGACCGCACCTGGAGAACTGTGTGCAGTTTTGGTCTCCAAATTTGAGGAAGGATATTCTTGCTATTGAGGGCGTGCAGCGTAGGTTTACCAGGTTAATTCCCGGAATGGCGGGGCTGTCGTATGTTGAAAGACTGGAGCGGCTAGGCTTGTATACACTGGAATTTAGAAGGATGAGAGGGTATCTTATTGAAACATAAGATTATTAAGGGGTTGGACACGTTAGAGGCAGGAAACATGTTCCCAATATTGGGGGAGTCCAGAACCAGGGGCCACAGTTTAAGAATAAGGGGTAGGCTATTTAGAACGGAGATGAGGAAAAACGTTTTCAGTCAGAGAGTTGTAAATCTGTGGAATTCACTGCCTCAGAAGTCTCTGAATGCATTCAAGAGAGAACTAGATAGAGCTCTTAAGGATAGCGGAGTCAGGGGGTATGGGGAGAAGGCAGGAATAGGGTACTGATTGAGAATGATCAGCCATGATCACATTGAATGGTGGTGCTGGCTTGAAGGGCTGAATGGCCTCCTGCACCTATTGTTTATAAAGACCCATCTTTTATTTAGTTGCCTCTGTACTCCACAATTTGAGATTTGTAATAGGAATAAATCACATGTAGTTAAAGTGCACATTGTCAGATTTTATTAAAGGGTATTTTATATATTTGGGTTTCACCAATTACAGCTGTGTTTATACAAAGGCCCCCATTTCAGGGCACATAATGTTTGGGACACATGGCTTCACAGATGTTTGTAATTGCTCAGGTGTGTTTAAATGCCTCCGTAATGCAGGTATAAGAGAGCTCTCAGCACCTCGTCTTTCCTCCAGTCTTTCCATCACCTTTGGAAACTTATTGCTGTTTATCAACATGAGGACCAAAGTTGTGCCAATGAAAGTCAAAGAAGCCATTATGAGACATCAGACAAACCTTCGGCTTACCAAAATCAACTGTTTGGAACATCATTAAGAAGAAAGAGAGCACTGGTGAGCTTACTAATCGCAAAGGGACTGGCAGGCCAAGGAAGACCTCCACAGCTGATGACAGAAGAATTCTCTCCATAATAAAGAAAAATCCCTAAACACCTGTCCGACATATCAGAAACACTCTTCAGGAGTCAGGTGTGGATTTGTCAATGACCACCGTCTGCAGAAGACTTCATGAACAGAAACATTGCAAGATGCAAACCACTGGTTAGCCACAAAAATAGGATGGCCAGTTTACAGTTTGCCAAGAAGTACTTAAAAGAGCAACCACAGTTCTGGAAAAGGGTCCTGTGGACAGATGAGACGAAGATTAACATATCAGAGTGATGGCAAGAGCAAAATATGGAGGAGAGAAGGAACTGCCCAAGATCTGAAGCATACCACCTCATCTGTGAAACACGGTGGTGGGGGTGTTATGGCCTGGGCATGTATGGCTGCTGAAGGTACTGGCTCATTTATCTTCATTGATGATACAACTGCTGCTGGTAGTTGCATAATGAATTCTGAAGTGTATAGACACTGCTCAAGGTCAAACAAATGCCTCAAAACTCATTGGCCTGCGGTTCATTCTACAGCAAGACAATGATCCCAAACATTCTGGTAAAGCAACAAAGGAGTTTTTCAAAGTTAAAAAAATGGTCAATTCTTGAGTGGCCAAGTCAACCACCCGATCTGAACCCAATTGAGCATGCCTGTTATATGCTGAAGAGAAAACTGAAGGGGACTTGCCCCCAAAACAAGCATAAGCTAAAGATGGCTGCAATACAGGCCTGGCAGAGCATCACCAGAGAAGACACCCAGCAACTGGTGATGTCCATGAATCGCAGACTTCAAGCAGTCATTGCATGCAAAGGATATGCAACAAAATACTAAACATGACTACTTTCATTTACATGACAATGCTGTGTCCCAAACGTTATGGTGCCCTGAAATGGGGGGACGATGTATAAACACTGCTATAATTTCTAGATGGTGCATGCATTTCCTTGGGTTGAGACAATGAAACTCACCTGGATGCCAGTGAAACTAATGCAATGACCAGGGTGGGGGAGGGACGGAGTGAGAGGGGATGCAAGGGTTACTTGAAGTTAGAGACATCAAGACTCATACCACTGGGCTGTAAGCTGCTCAAGAGAAATATGAGGCACTGATCCTCCAATTTGCATTTGGCCTCACTCTGACAATCGAGGAGGCCCAGGACAGAAAGGTTAGTATGGGAAGGGGAGTTAAAGTGTTTGGCAACCAGGAGATCATGTAGGCCCAGGCGGACTGAGCGAAGGAGTTCAGTGAAGTAATCGGCCAGTCTGTGCTTGGTCTCTCTGATGCTAAGAGTCCACACCTGGAACAACAAATACAGTAGAAGTTGGAGGATGTGCAAGTGAAGCTCTGCCTAATCTGAAAGAACTGTTGGGGGTCCCTGGACAGAGTCGAGGCAGGAGGTATAGGGACAGGTGTTGCATCTCCTGAAGGTACCTGGGGAGGAGGTGGATTGGGTGGGAAGGGATGAGCTAACCAGGGAGTTGCGGAGGGAACGGTCTCTGCAGAAGGTGGAAAGGGGTGGAGATGAGAAGATTTGACTAATGGTGGGATTGTAGTGGCCCCTGGTGGTGAACCACGCGCAATGCATAACCTTCGGCTCGGGAGAGGGCACGAGGCGCCCAAGGGGAGTATGGGAAGTTGGGGCGCGGCGGAGAGAGGAGTGGTGTGGGGAATTAAAGTGGTGTTGGACGAACTTTGTGCGCTGCCTCATTCTTCAACGGACAGCAACAGGATCCAAATATTTCCAGAGGTGAGGGGGATGTTCATGTTGAATGATCGTTCCATCAGCCCTCTTTCAGCCCGTCTTTATCTCGCCTGAGTACCAACCCGTTCATTGGTCCCGGGTCTCGGTCTACAGCACCTCTTCATTCCTCCTGATTGTATTTCTGATATTCTACTGGCAGAGGTTGACGATCAGACACCTCGTGCAGCATAGGTTTACTAGGTTAATTCCCGGAATGGAGGGACTGTCATATGTTGAAAGACTGGAGCGACTAGGCTTGAACGGGGTACTGATTGAGAATGATCAGCCATGATCACATTGAATGGTGGTGCTGGCTCGAAGGGCCGAATGGCCTCCTCCTGCACCTATTGTCTATTGACACACAGTAAATCTCCATTTTATGAGGCTGTTTAATAATTGTCAATCCTGGAGTTTTCATAACCGTATAAAAGGCAAATGTTTCCTGACCTGCCCGATATGAACGGTCGCTTTGGTTACAACAGATTTCGTCCTCTAACACCAAAGACTGTTATAATGAAACGAGGGTTTACTGTACTGCCGTGTGTTTTGTGCTTTAGTCGTTTGTAAGGTACAAATGATGCATTGAAAAACATGCTGTTTCTGATCATTATTCCAGGAATACAGCAAGATATCTCTGGAAGAGAATACCCCAAGCCATCAAAACTGTGAGCACACTAGCATTTCTTTCTGCACTGCTGTTTGTCAAAAAAAAAGATTGCATGTGTATGATGCCTTTAGTGTGTAATGAGGCACTTACTTAATTAGCACATAGTTCAACAAAAATTTAGACTGAGCAACATCACAATATACAATAAACCTCATAGTCAAAATCGGTTCATGTTATTAGTTTAAACAAAGGAAATCATGGCTTGATACAAGGATTGTGACATAATCTGGCTATGGTACCTTACAAGGTATGACGGTAAACATGCAATGGCAATCATTTAAAGGATTAATGCACAGCTTACACTAAAGATCCCAAAACCCAACAGTAAAACTTGGTTTCAAGTCTGAAGAAGGGTTCCGACCCAAAACGTCTCTTTGACCCGCTAAGTTTCCACTTTTTTGTAAACCAGCATCTGCAGTAACACGAAAGTGATTGGCAAAAATTAATTTGAGTCCCTCGGGGACTGAGGTTCAAGGAGTTATATCGTGGAATGTGGATATGGAACATAAATCCTCCTGGAAGTAGAGAAGAAGTTTGAGAGTGATCGGGGAGCTGAAGTAATAACGATAATAAATGTATTGGAAAAATGATCAAAACTGAAAGCTGATGACCAGCATCTCAATGTTTTGAAAGATGTGGCCATGGAGGTAGCTGATGCCCTGGTTTTCACCGTCCAATAATTCACTTTGTGGAAGGTTCCCATAAATTGAAGGTGCCAAATGTATCCCACTATTTAACAACAAAGGGACTGAGAAAATAGAAGACTGCTATCAAGCTGGCCTTATATGAGTATTAAAGCTCAAATCTGATAATAAAGAAGTGGCAGTAGGGCACTTAGAAAATATAATAGGATCGACAGAATTAACGGATAAACGGAATCTAGGAAATCTAGGAAGTTATCCCATGTTGGCAAAGCAAATTATTACTTAAATAGTGAGATTACAAAATGTCGCAGTACAGAGGGACATGGATGTCCTAGTGGATGAAACAAAGCGGTGGTGGCAGCGGTAGAGTTGCTGCCTTACAGCGGCACGGTGGCACAGCGGTAGAGTTGCTCCCTTACAGCGAATGCAGCGCCGGAGACTCAGGTTCGATCCTGACTATGGGCGCCGTCTGTACGGAGTTTGTACGTTCTCCCCGTGACCTGCGTGGGTTTTCTCCGAGATCTTCGGTTTCCTCCCACACCCCAAAGACGTACAGGTATGTAGGTTAATTGGCTGGGCAAATGTTAAAAAAAATTGTTCCTCGTGTGTGTAGGAGAGTATTAATGTGCGGGGATCGCTGGGCGGCGCGGACCCGGTGGGCCGAAGGGCCTGTTTCCGCGCTGTATCTCTAAATCTAAAGGATTAGCATGCAAGTGCAGACGTTATGAGGAAGTCTATATGATTGTTGGCCTTTGGTGCAAGCAGTGTGGGATGTAAAAGTTTTAAAGTTATTTTGCACTGGGAAGCACTGTTACAGGTAGACCTGGAACTCTGCAAACAGTTTTGGTTTCCGCAGTTCAGTGAAGGAGATTCTTGCATGAAGGGCGGTCTAATGCAATGAATGAAACCAGTTCTGAGGGGATTTTGGCAATTGGCTGCTCCTTTTAGAGGGAGTATTTCGAATAGGCGGTCTCCCTTTTAAATCTGAAATGAGGAGCTGCTTCTTTTTTTCCCCATTGGAAAACTACCCCAGTAAACTGTTGAGGCGGAGATTTGCAGACAGTTGAACCACAAAGGTATAACCACGACGAACCACGGTGAGAAAGTAGTCACAAAATGCTGGAGTAACTCAGTGGGACTGGCAGCATCTCTGGAGAAAAGGAATGGGTGACGTTTCGGGTCGAGACCCTTCTTCAAGTGGTGTTCTGATGAAGATTGGATCAGCCATAATACTGAATGTTGGAGCAAGCTCATGAGGGCAGTGTCCTTAATTCCTGCTTCTCTTTGCTATATTTGTTCTTTTTTTTAGGTTTTTTAGATTTTTTTAGATTTTTTTTTTAGATTTAGAGATACAGCGTGGAAACAGGCCCTTCGGCCCACCGGGTCCGCGCCGCCCAGCGATCCCCGCACATTAACACTATCCTACACCCACTAGGGACAATTTTTACATTTACCCAGTCAATCAACCTACATACCTGTACGTCTTTGGAGTGTGGGAGGAAACCGAAGATCTCGGAGAAAACCCACGCAGGTCATGGGGAGAACGTACAAACTCCGTACAGATGGCGCCCGTAGTCAGGATCGAACCTGAGTCTCCGGCGCTGCATTCGCTGTAAGGCAGCAACTCTACCGCTGCGCCACCGTGACCACCCAGGTTGGACCTAGCAGAATAGATAAGTAATAATATGGTGTATTTAAACTTTGAAAACTTCTTTGATAAGATACCATATGAGGTTATTAGGCAAATCAGAGCATGTGGAATGGGGCAAATATGCTGGCAATTATTGAGGATCGGTTCATGGAAAATAGAGTGTAGGAATCAATGGGTTATGGTTGAGTTGGGAGTCTGTAAAATGCTTCTGCTGATTCCCCTCTTATCTGCTCAGGTTGAGACTTCCTTTAAAAAAAAAAGATTTAACATTTTTCCAAGAATAGAATCAGCCCATACTTATATATTTTTTTGCTTCCCAGTTTTAATGAAGAGATGTTATGCTGGCATTTTCCCAATCACCCTGTGTTTCATTAGAATCTAAAGATTTTTGGGAAGATGCTAACTATTGCTCCAAGGCCTCATTCCGACTTAATTGAGCTCTCCCGGTTGTATAATCTTTAACAAACATCTGTATTGTTAAATTTCTAATTTCCGAATCATTCCCAGGTTTAATCTCTTTGCTTTTGGCCTTAAACTATCTAACCCATCAGTATTGGATTTCCCTTCATTAACCTGCCTGCTAATATTCTACTTTTTCCTCCTTTATGATTCTTCTGGAATTTAGAAGGATGAGAGGAGATCTTATCGAAACGTATAAGATTATTAAGCGGTTGGACACTTTAGAGGCAGGAAACATGTTCCCAATGTTGGGGGAGTCCAGAACAAGGGGCCACAGTTTAAGAATAAGGGGTAAGCCATTTAGAACTGAGATGAGGTAAAAAAAATTCAGTCAGAGAGTTGTGAATCTTTGGAATTCTCTGCCTCAGAAGGCAGTGGAGGCCAATTCTCTGAATGCATTCAAGAGAGAGCTGGATAGAGTCCGGGGGTATGGGGAGAAGGCAGGAACGGGGTACTGATTGAGAATGATCAGCCATGATCACATTGAATGGCGATTGCTGGCTCGAAGGGCCGAATGGCCTCCTCCTGCACCTATTGTCTATTATCTATTCTTAAAACCTGACATTTTGACAAAATATTTTCATCACTCCAAATATTTCCTTATGCAGACGACATCTACTTTGATGTGATATTAGGTCTGTGGAACATCTTGGGATGCTAACTTCCTCTTTCAAGGAGTATCTAAATATAAAAAGCTGTTTTCATTGAAGTACTTGGCACTCAGTTCAATAGGCACTGGGAAATTCCTCCGAATGTACAAGTAATAAAAGCTTACACCAAACACACATTGATCAACTGCCCAATTTTATCCACAGAATGTTGATAACATCACCAGAATATCATACTGATTCTCCCGGGTCAATAGACAATAGATGCAGGAGGAGGCCATTTGGCCCTTCGAGCCAGCACCGCCATTCAATGTGATCATGGCTGATCATTCTCAATCAGTACCAAGTTCCTGCCTTCTCCCCATACCCCCGGACTCCGCTATCCTTAAGAGCTCTATCTAGCTCGCTCTTGAACGCATTCAGAGAATTGGCCTCCACTGCCTTCTGAGGCAGAGAATTCCACAGATTCACAACTCTCTGACTGAAAAAGTTTTTCCTCATCTCAGTTCTAAATGGCCTACCCCTTATTCTTAAACTGTGGCCCCTTGTTCTGGACTCCCCCAACATTGGGAACATGTTTCCTGCCTCTAACGTGTCCAACCCCTTAATAATCTTATATGTTTCGATAAGATCCCCTCTCATCCTTCTAAATTCCAGTGTATACAAGCCCAGTCGCTCCAGTCTTTCAACATATGACAGTCCCGCCATTCCGGGAATTAACCTAGTAAACCTACGCTGCACGCCCTCAATAGGTCCTACTGCTCCCCACTTCCAACAGGGACCTCACTGCTGACACCACTGGGTAATGCTGCCCTTCCCCTCTATGCCAACTGTGCCACTTCTCCTCAATGCCACCCCTGCACCACTCTTCCCTCTTGAGCCCCCATCGTCCACCTACAGCACCTCCCCCACCCCGCCTTCTGCTCTCCTCCGAGCCTTCTGCTCTCCTCCGAGCCTAGGTTTGACCACATCCCTTGCCCCTGTTTGGTTTTCACCATCTTGCCCTGACTTCCCACTCTCCGATGCAGAATGATCATTCCTTAGCAGGTACATTGCCTTTGTATCCCTCTGCCTGTACCTCAACGTGCTCTAAGCCCGTCGTAATGTTGAGCTCTTCTGCTGCCTCCCAGTGATGACCACTTCTCCCATCGCCAACATTCCTCCTCCTCGTGGATTCCCCCTGCCCGCCTTCTATTCTCCCTGGGACTATTAATTTCCAACTGCTGGCACTACATCGACTGTCTTGATGTGTTGGAAGGAACTGCAGATCCTGGTTTAAACCGAAGATGGACACAAAATGCTGGATGTTATCAACTCAGTGGGACCGACAGCATCTCTGGAGAGGAGGAATGGGTTGGGTTTCGGGTTGAGACCCTTCTTCGACTATCTTGACGTCTCCACTCCCCGTACCCATTCTAATCTCACCCCCTCTGAATGCGCAGCACCTCCACTCGCTCAGTGACAACATTGCGGTTATCAAACCCACCATCAAGGGAGGTGCTCTTGTAATCTGGCAGGCTGGCCTCTACCACCCTGAGGCCAGGCGCCAGCTCTCCAACTCTTCATCCCCTACCCCTTGGCCATGGCCCACAGGCGAACACTAGGCCATCATCTCCCCAAGTGTACCTGATCTCATCATCTGTGGCGATCTCTCCTCCACAGACTACAACCTAATAGTTCCCCAGCCCTGCACTGCCCACCTCTGTCTCAGTAGACAATAGGTACAGGAGTAGGCCATTCGGCCCTTCGAGCCAGCACCGCCATTCAATGCGATGATGGCTGACCAACCACAATCAGTACCCCATTCCTGCCCTCTCCCCATCTTCTTCCCAGAATCCACAAACCGCACTGGCCTGGCAGATCCATTGTTTCTGGCTGCTGCCCCACAGAACTCTTAGTTTAGTTTAGAGATACAGCGCGGAAACAGGTCCTTTCGGCCCACCGGGTCCGCGCCGACCAGCGATCCCTGCACATTAACACTATCCCACACACACGAGGGACAATTTTTACATTTATCAAGCCAATTAACCTACCTAGATACCTGTACGTCTTTGAAGTGTGGGAGGAAACCAAAGATCTTGGAGAAAACCCACTGGTCACATGGAGAACGTACAAACTCCGGACAGACAGCACCCGTGGTCGGGATGGAACCCGGGTCATCGGCGCTGCATTCAGCAACTCTATCGCTGTACCACCTCTACCACGGCACCATCTTTACCATTGCACAACTCTACCATTGCACAAAGTATTCTCCAAATACCTTGATTCCATCCAACTTACTAATAACCCCTTCATCTCTGGCCTTTGTCCCACCTAATAGCTATCAAACCCCCCTTCACTATGCCCACCTCTCATTTGCCGAACTTTGTCATGCCCCCACCTTCCTTCTTCACGCTCTCCGCCACAATCAGTGCGAAGAAGGGTTCCACTGGAAATTTCACCTGTCCTCGATCTCCAGAGACGTTGCTTGACCTGCTGAGTTATTCCAGTTCTTTGTGTGTTTTTACCACGTATAAGGGGAGAATTAAATGAAGTGTAACCCACTCGGAGGCTTTGATGTTTTGTGGTGCGTTATGTAACGCAGTCCTTAGGTGTACTCTCCTGCACACTATAACTGTCTCTTTATCCGCCATGTTTTAGGCTAATCCTGAGCTCGGAGCAATCTGGTCTGTGGGGCAGTGTGTCTGGCAAAGAGATTTCCCGGGAATTTACACAGTAATCAGCTCACATCAGTGGTCTGACACCATCCAGCCGATAATGGAGGAACTAAGAGGTATGATCGTTACCAGTGTTTTGGGGGGGGGGGGGGGGGAAGAGTTTTGGGGGTAAATCTGAAATTTTGAACAAAAATGTGCGAGTCTAGCCAAATGGATTATGGAAAAGAGATAGTTTGTCAACTGAGATTTTCCACTTATCTGAGGCTAAATTGAAAATCTAGCCAAAATGGGAGCTTTTGAGTACTAGTGCTGGTAAAGAGAGTGTTTTATTCTCATACCAGACCAAGTGGACCCGTTGGGCCCAAACCTCTCCTGCATTGGTGCAGCACCCTCTCCTCCCCCTCCCCCAACTCCCCCCCCTCCCCCAATGCCCCATCTACACTAGTCCCACCTGCCTGCGTTTAGCCCATATCCCTCTAAATCTATCGTACCCATGTTTCTGGCTAAATGGTTCTTAAACTTTGCAAAAGTACCTGCCTCAACTACCTCCTCTGGCAGCTTGATCTGTACAACTGTCACCCTTTGTGTAAAAATAAAGTTCCCATTAAATCTCCCCCCACCCCACCTTAAACCCGTGTCTTCTGGTTCTCTATTCCCCTATTCTTTTTTTTTTTTAATTAATTTTTTAAAGCATATGTACAAATAATAATAAACGACAAACTGGTTATAGAGTTCTTACATAGCTTCAATTTTGAATTTTTAAAGAAAAAATTAAAATGAAAAGAGACTGAAAAAAAAAGACTATAAACTAATAGAGAGAAAGCAAAGAAAAAAGAGAATTACAAACATAAAAATTATGGGGATAGATCCGGGAGTTAGTGAGTATAGTTGTACATCCAACCCTAAACTCAAGTTTTAACTTTAGTTTTAAATTTTAGTTTTGTGACAAACCCATTTACTTTTTTAAAAATTCAATAAATGGAGACCATATTTTAAAAAATAGATCTGGTTTGTCAATTAAGGCAAACCTTATTTTTTCCAAATGCAAGGTCTCGGTCATTTCCGTAATCCACATTTTAGTTGTGGGGGTTACTGTTTTTTTCCAAAATTTAAGTATTAATTTTTTCGCAGTTATTAAACTGTAGTCAAGAAAGCGTCTCTGACTCTATTCCCCTATTCTGCATAAATAAATCTATGCATTTACCCCATCGATTCCTCTCATCATCTTGTACACCTCTATAAGATCACCCCTCATGATACCCTCTCATCCATTAGCATTCCAATAAACCTCTTCCGAACGCTCTCCAACTAAGCCCTCCACATCCCTCCTTTAATGCAATACTCTAAATGTGGCCTGAATAAAGTCCTATAAAGCTGCAACCTGACTTTCATTTATTTATCTATTTATCTATCTATCTATTTATATATTTATCTATCTATCTGTCTATCTGTCTCTGTCTATCTGTCTCTGTCTATCTGTCTCTGTCTATCTGTCTATCTGTCTCTGTCTATCTGTCTCTGTCTATCTGTCTCTGTCTATCTGTCTATCTGTCTATCTGTCTCTGTCTATCTGTCTCTGTCTATCTGTCTCTGTCTATCTGTCTCTGTCTATCTGTCTCTGTCTATCTGTCTCTGTCTATCTGTCTCTGTCTATCTGTCTCTGTCTATCTGTCTCTGTCTATCTGTCTCTGTCTATCTGTCTCTGTCTATCTGTCTCTGTCTATCTGTCTCTGTCTATCTGTCTCTGTCTATCTGTCTCTGTCTATCTGTCTCTGTCTATCTGTCTCTGTCTATCTGTCTGTCTATCTGTCTATAAGAAAATAACTGCAGATGCTGGTACAAATCGATTTATTCACAAAATGCTGGAGTAACTCAGCAGGTCAGGCAGCATCTCGGGAGATCTACCTATCTGTCTATCTATTTATTTGTCTATTTATCTATCTGTTTATTTGTTTATTTATTTATTTCCCGGTCAATACAATACAACAGATTGACCATGCAGTTGTGAAAGTTAAATAGTGCAAAATCATTGTATCAAAAAATAAAACAATATAAGCACACATGATTTATTTTCTGACCGAAAAATAAAGGTGTAGGCAGAAGCCGAAGCTTATTGTGCCTACCCTTAATACTTAACAAAATATAATTTAAAAACAACACAACATCAGAGGTCAGAAGCAGATAAACAAAACGGAAAGAAACACAAATATATTCAAGAACCATCATTTCTGTCATGTCAGTCATTTCTCAGTGCTGATCACAGATTTTGTATCTTTCAAAGATAATGTTTTTGAACATTTTCTTGCATTTACACATAATTACTACACTCTTTTATTGCAACTATTCCATAAATTGACCCCTTTAACAGTCGCACGTCTATTTTTCACATTTGTTCTTACCCTCATTTTTTCAAATATATAATTTCCCCTGAGTGGATTCCTGCTCTCCCTCACTGAAAACAAACCTTGGATACAACTCTGATGGAAATTTAGTGGATTTTTAGCAAGTGTTTTTTAATTTGTTCTAAATATTATTTGTAGAGTGAGGGACTTTCTGACTCTTACACAGTGGGTCGACACAAAATGCTGCAGTAACATGGCAGGACAGGCAGTCAATACTCAATACCCTGAATCTTATACTGAATACCAATGAAGGCAAGCGTATACCCATATGTATTCTTTGCCACTCTATCTATTCGTGTTGCCACTTTAAGGGAGCTTTGAAATTGGACTTCAAGATTCCCCTCTACATCAATGCTGTTAGGCGAATTGACATTATCTGTATACATTCCCCTTGCATTTGACCTTCCAAAGTCCAATACTTCACACTTGTTTGGATCAAACTCCATCTGCTATGTCTCCACCCATATCTGTAGCTGATCTGTATCCCGCTGTGCACTTTGACAACTGTCCTCACTGTTCATAGCTTCACCAATATTGATGGTGTCTACAAACTTAGTAACCAGCCCATCCACATATCTAAATTTCCATCAGAGTTATTTATAGAAAATCACAAATAACAGAGGTCCAAGCACAGATCCCTGTGGAACTCCACGAGTCTCAGACTTACAACCAGAATAACTCCCCTCGACCACAACCCTCTGTCTTCTATGAGTAAACCAGTTTGGAATCCAAGGGACCAAGAGTCATGCATTGTAATCTTCTGGATCAGCCGTTCATGGGGGACTCTATCTAACAGTTTAGTGGAATCCCTGCAGGCAACATCCACTGCCTTGGCCTTGTGGATCACCTCCTCATGAAACTCGAGGCAGGTTTAGTTTAGTTTAGAGAAGCCACGCGGAAACAGGCCCTTTGGCTCGCCGAGCCTGCGCCAACCAGCGATCCCCGCACACAAACACTATCCTACACACACTCGGGACAATTTACAATTTTACCAAGCTAATTAACCTACAAACTTGTACCCCCTTGGAGTGTGGGAGGAAACCGGAGCTCACGGGGAGAACATACAGACTCTGTACAGACAGCACCCATAGTCAGGATCAACCCTGTGAGTTTGGCGCTGTAAGGCAGCAACTTTACCGCTGTGCCACCGTGCCCCATTGCCGGTTAGTAAGACATGACTTGCTGTGGACCAAGCCTGGCTGACTGTCCCTTCATAGAGTACTAAGCATAGAAACATGCCTATTCGCCCACTTCATCCACGCACCAACTTAAACTGCTTGCATTTGCCCACATTTGGCCTACATCCCTGTCAACCTTTCCTATCTATGTATCTGTCTAAGAGCCCTTTAAATGTTGGTTACAACTGCCTCCTTTGGCAGCTCATTCTATATACCCTTCACCCTTTGAGTTAAACGGATGCCCCTCAGGTTCCTATTAAATCCTTCCCCTCTCACCGAAGCCTATCCCCTCCAGTTCTTGATTCCTCTACCCTGTGTAAAATACTTTTTTTTCTTTTAATTTAAAAAAAATATATAGGTGCAGGAGGAGGCCATTCGGCCCTTCGAGCCAGCACCGCCATTCAATGTGATCATGGCTGATCATTCTCAATTAGTACCTCATTCCTGCCTTCTCCCCATACCCCCTGACTCCGCTATACTTAAGAGCTCTATCTAGCTCTCTCTTGAATACATTCAGAGAATTGGCCTCCACTGCCTTCTGAGGCAGAGAATTCCACAGATTTACAACTCTCTGACTGATAAGGTTTTTCTTCATCTCCGTTCTGAATGGCCTACCCCTTATTCTTAAACTGTGGCCCCTGGTTCTGGACTCCCCCAACATTGGGAACATGTTTCCTGCCTCTAACGTGTCCAACCCCTTAATAATCTTATATGTTTCGATAAGACATCCTTCTAAATTCCAGTGTATATAAGCCTAGTCGCTCCGTGTTTCAACATACGACAGTCCCGCCATTCCGGGAATTAACCTAGTGTGTAGGATAGTGTTAATGTACAGGGTAATTGCTGGAACGCCCGGCCTTGGTGGGTCGAAGGGCCTGTTTCTGTGCAAAATAGAAGTACAGTACAGCCAGGCAGATGGGACAAGAGTAGGTGGGGCATCTTGGACAGCATGGGCAAGTTGAGCCGAAGGGTCTGTATGAGTCAATGAATCCATGATTAACAGTCTCGTAATTTTTTGATTAATTTTCTTTATAAGATGCTACCAGACAACGTGCCTTTGGCCTTGTTGCTCAAGCCTACACCTCCATTAGTGCCGACGATCTTGCAGCCTTTGTTGGGTTTCCGGTAGAAGATGCTGTCAAAGGTAGGATTTCTGATGAATTCCAAGACATGACCAGACGTAGCTATGCAATCAACATGTTATTGTTTAGCCAAAGCTCCTCAGTGAACTCCAGATCCTCAAACCGCTTCATCAGTCCATGCTCCTACCCCAAACAATGTATGAATGACTTAGCATTTAAGGATTGATGTATTTAAAAAAAAATGTATTCCAGGATATTTGAGCTGATATGTTTACATTGTTTGATACTAAAAGTGGAGTGTATTTTGATGATGTTCAAGAATGGGTTTCCATCCAGCCCTGCCATTTTGGATGCCTGATGATTAAAAACAATCGCAGACCAAATCATTATGTAGGAAGCAACTGCAGTTGTGCAGGAAAATAACTGCAGATGCTGGTTCAGATTGAAGGTAGACACAAACTGCTGGAGTAACTCAGCGGGTCAGGCAGCATTTCAGGAGGGAAGGATTGGGTGACGTTTCGGGTCAAGACCCTTCTCGACCCGAAACGTCACCCATTCCTTCTCTCCTGAGATGCTGCCTGACCCGCTGAGTTACTCCAGCATTTTGTATCTACAAGGAACTGCAGATGGCAGTTTACACCGAAGATAAACACAAAGTGCTGGAGTAACTCAGCGTGACTGGCAGCTTGTCTGGAGAGAGGAATGGGTGACGTTTCTACCTGAAATGCACCCATTCCTTTTCTACAGAGATGCTGCCTGTCCAGCTGAGTTGCTCCAACACTTTGTGTCTATCTACAGAAGAAATCATTTTTGAAGAATGTTGAAGATGGTAGTCTAATGCGTGCTATTTTCATGATATTTATTTTAGTTGTTTATCTGTTTTAAAATATTTTACCTTGTATGTATCGTTAGCTTTTAGAAATGTTTGAATGGTGCACTGACTGGCTGACATTTTACAATTTCGTTGTACATGGCTCATGTTACAATGACAATAAAGGAACTATTCTATTCTATTCTAATGTTCTGAATAGGAATTTTCAAAAGTATTTGAAGAAACAGTCATTTAAATTTTTTAGCATATTCGAATCCCATGAAATTTAAGGGGTAATTACTTTATATAGGTTTAGTATAAAATTGACATTAAGAAAATCATCTTTGAATTTCAGATTCCAGTGAATCACTTTCTGAAGAAAAATGAGAAGGGATGACATAATAGACAATAGGTGCAGGAGTAGGCCATTCGGCCCTTCGAGCCAGCACCGCCATTCAATGTGATCATGGCTGATCATTCTCAATCAGTACCCCGTTCCTGCCTTCTCCCCATACCCTCTGACTCCACTATCCTTAAGAGCTCTATCTAGCTCTCTCTTGAATGCATTCAGAGAATTGGCCTCCACTGCCTTCTGAGGCAGTGAATTCCCCAGATTTACAACTCTCTGACTGAAAACGTTTTTCCTCATCTCCGTTCTAAATGGTCTAGACAATAGACAATAGGTGCAGGAGGAGGCCATTCGGCCCTTCGAGCCAGCACCGCCATTCAATGTGATCATGGCTGATCATTCTCAATCAGTACCCCATTCTCCCCATACCCTCTGACTCCACTATCCTTAAGAGCTCTATCTAGCTCTCTCTTGAATGCATTCAGAGAATTGGCCTCCACTGCCTTCTGAGGCAGAGAATTCCACAGATTCACAACTCTCTGACTGAAAAAGTTTTTCCTCATCTCAGTTCTAAATGGCCTACCCCTTATTCTTAAACTGTGGCCCCTTGTTCTGGACTCCCCCAACATTGGGAACATGTTTCCTGCCTCTAACGTGTCCAACCCCTTAATAATCTTATACGTTTCGATAAGATCCCCTCTCATCCTTCTAACATAAGATAGATAGGCTCATTTTAAAGTGGGTATGATAATAGATGTGGAAGCTTGTTTACAAATGTTTAAAGGCGTCTGTTTTCTTAACACAAAAAGACTGGGGCAGACAGGTGGAATTAGTTTAGATTAGCATCTAGGTGGTCCGAAGAGCCTGTTCCTGTGCTGCAGTGTTTTGTGCGAGAAATCTCTGGGATTATGAGGAGAGCATGAATTGCTGGCTGGGTCTCAGTTGAGCTATCATGCCAGCTACCCTACCTTAGGAAGTATATTGAAGCCTTGGAGAGGGTGCTGAGGAGGTTTCTGAGCATGGTTCTGAGACGCGACACTTGGTCATGTCAGGAAAGGATAAAAGCTGGTGGATTTATCCCTCTAAAAAGCAAGAAGGTTCAAGGGGAACATTCAGTCTGATCCATACAAATTCACGAGGACACAAGAATTACATATTTATTATTTTACATATTTACATATTTCAGATACAGCGCGGAAACAGGCCTTTTCGGCCCACCAAGTCCGCACCGCCCAGCGATCCCCGCACATTAACACTATCCTACACACACTAGGGACAATTTTTTTTTAACATTTACCCAGTCAATTAACCTACATACCTGTAAGTCTTTGGAGGCGTCTGGATAAATAAACAGTACTGGAGGAACGGAATGGCTCAAGCAGCATCTGTGGGTAGATGGGAAAGGTGGCCATCTCCAGTTGAACCCCTGCATCAGGACTGAGAGTGGAGAGGGAAGATGGTACAAAGAGGAGAGAGAGAGTGGTGAGACAGGAGTAGGAGTAGAAGTAGGATATCGAGGTTCCCCCTGCCCCTTTTCCCTTCCCCCCCTGCCCCTCCCCCACCGCTCCCTGACAACCTGCACGCTTTTGGGATGTGGGACTCGCTGGAATTTAGAAGATTGAGGGGGGATCTTATAGAAACTTACAAAATTCTTAAGGGGTTGGACAGGCTAGATGCAGCAAGATTGTTCCCGATGTTGGGGAAGTCCAGAACAAGGGGTCACAGTTTAAGGATAAGGGGGAAGTCTTTTAGGACCGAGATGAGAACGTTTTTTTCACACAGAGAGTGGTGAATCTGTGGAATTCTCTGCCAATAGACAATAGACAATAGGTGCAGGAGTAGGCCATTCAGCCCTTCGAGCCAGCACCGCCATTCAATGCGATCATGGCTGATCACTCTCAATCAGTACCCCGTTCCTGCCTTCTCCCCATACCCCCTCACTCCGCTATCCTTAAGAGCTCTATCCAGCTCTCTCTTGAAAGCATCCAACGAACTGGCCTCCACTGCCTTCTGAGGCAGAGAATTCCACACCTTCACCACCCTCTCACTGAAAAAGTTCTTCCTCATCTCCGTTCTAAATGGCCTACCCCTTATTCTTAAACTGTGGCCCCTTGTTCTGGACTCCCCCAACATTGGGAACATGTTATCTGCCTCTAATGTGTCCAATCCCCTAATTATCTTATATGTTTCAATAAGATCCCCCCTCATCCTTCTAAATTCCAGTGTATACAAGCCCAATCGCTCCAGCCTTTCAACATACGACAGTCCCGCCATTCCGGGAATTAACCTAGTGAACCTACGCTGCACGCCCTCCATAGCAAGAATATCCTTCCTCAAATTTGGAGACCAAAACTGCACACAGTACTCCAGGTGCGGTCTCACCAGGGCCCGGTACAACTGTAGAAGGACCTCTTTGCTCCTATACTCAACTCCTCTTGTTACGAAGGCCAACATTCCATTGCCACAGAAGGTAGTTGAGGCCAATTCATTGGCTATATTTAAGAGGGAGTTAGATGTGGCCCTTGTGGTTAAAGGGTTCAGGGGGTATGGAGAGAAGGCAGGTACAGGATACTGAGTTGGATGATCAGCCATGATCATATTGAATGGCGGTGCAGGCTCGAAGGGCCGAATGGCCTCCTCCTGCACCTATTTTCTATGTTTCTATGGGACGAGACTAAAATGGAGAAAAGCCCTGTGATGATAGGGAGAATGTTCAAACTCTACACTAGAGGGCAGGATCAGCCTGATAATGAGATGTGACGGGGCTGCAGTATTTACTGTGCCACCGTTTTGCTTTGAAAATTGTAGCTTCATAGACTCTCCAATAAATGCACTAACAAGATTCTTTAGGCGTGGGTAAAAAAATAGTGATGTATAATGACATACCTATAAAATTCTGCGTTCATCTTCATATATTTTGCATTAACCTTCACAGGCAGTTAAATATCAAGTGTGAAATAATTGGAAATTAAATGATTTGAGTTGCATTAAGAACTACATGATCTCTTTCTGGGTCTTGTTTCCGCTTATTGTTTTTCTGTTTTTGAAGTGGTATTGTTCCAACTTTCCAAGCTGAATCTAGTTTCTCTTTATTGATTTCAGCCGTGTTAGAACAAGGGTGGCAGGCTGATCCTTCCACACGAATGGTGGTGCCCAAAAAGAATGGTAGGTGTTGCATTTTGTTCTTCTCGACGGACTATTCAGTGTTGGAATTTTTGTTTTTTAGTTTGAGATACAGCACGGAAGAACAGGGCCTTCAGCGGTACCGAGTCCGCACCGACCAGCGATCCCCGCACTAAACTGTACACACTAGGGACAATTTTTACATTTTATACCAAGCCAATTAACCTACAAACCTGTACGTCCTTGGGAGTGCGGGCGGAAACGGAAGATCTCGGAGAAAACCCGCGCAGGTCACGGGGAGAACGTGCAAACCCCGTACAGACAGCACCCGTTGTCAGGATCGAACCCGGGTCTCAGGCGCTGTAAGGCAGTAACTCAACCGTTGCGCCACCATATCGCCATTGAATGGATTTTTTTTGCGCGGAAAAAGGCCTTTCCCCATTTATCATTCAGAAAATAGAAACATGCAATTTATGTTATTTTACTAAAGTGAGTTGACAGAAATAGCCTGGTTTAGTTTTTAACATTTGACCTTGTGTCTGTGCTTAATTCCATTTTTTTAAATATGTTTTTTTGTTTGACTTGCTTCCTGGAATCATATTTCATCGGTAGGCTGTAAAGTAATTCAGTGAAGAAAGCACCTTCTCAAGTTTACTCGCTAACTGCAATATGACTTTAAAATACTGCTTTCCATTGGTATTTTAATGCTGTATAGATGGATTTTCCTTCAGCATCTAAATGGTTACCCTTCAGCAAATGTTTTTCAGATGGAATTTGTTTTATGATTGCGAGGAAGTTTAAAAAAAAATCTTGTAAAGCAAAAAAAAAAATCATGCGTCAAAAGATGTGCTTCTCCTGTTGATAATTTTTTCCCCTGTTTGCCCTGATTATTTGCCACTCCTTGCGCTCGGGATGTTTAAGTTGAGCACCCATCAAAATGTGTTTGATCCCTGACATGATGCAGTATTTGCTCAAATTTTTCAAGTGCTTTTTTCCTTTTTAATTTAAACAGAACCTCTTCCAGTACCACAAATTCCTAATGAACAACAGTTGGCCAGACTAACTGACTACGTGGCCTTCCTTGAGAACTGACAAATTACCATCAACAAAAGAGAGGAAACCCAGCCATTTCAGTTTGTGGCCTCGAGTGTGACACAGATGAGCAGAAATCTCGAGCAGACTTTAACCATCCCGAATGTTCTTGTAAATATCAATGTCATCAAATAAAAGGTTCTCCCGGGAATATCTAGTCTTTTCCACAAAGTAAAGATTTTTATTCTTGGCATCCTACTGACCGGACCTTAAGAAAAGCCAGCTGATGTCCACCCCCAGTATGGGTGCTGGAGCTTCCACCTCTGCTTCCAGTTGATACCAATCAATTGGCCTGTTTATTCGCAAGAAACCAAAGGTCAGCGGAACGCAGTTCGTGCCAGTTCCACGGCTCTGGATGAACCAGGGCTTATTTTCATTATGTGCGTGATTAATAAGCTACAACTAAACCAAACGAGAGTATTTTTTCCATAAGTTGTCAGTCGCTGAGTTCCAGAGCAACTTGTGGATCTATAAATAGCGGGCCTCGAATTTGAGTTCATTTTGAAAGACTTTGGCTTATATTTTACAATGGGTTTAATGTACTTTAGCAAAGCTCAAGTCCTTCTTTATGAGGGAAAGTTGAAACTTGTTTTGTTTAACAGAAAAAAAAGAGTTCACAACCTATTGAGTGGATTTTTAATCTTGTCCTATTAACTGGAGACTAAACTGAAGGAAATGCAGTCAACGAACTGGTGACTCACTGTAGCCAGGCGGAGTGCCTATTCCATTGATATTGATGTAGATGACTAAAGGCCACCATGCCCACTCCTTTCAGAATATTTTCACTATTCAAGTAGGTGAGCAGGTCTATCCAAAAGGCAAATTTCCATAACGGATTTAACCATTTTCACATTTGTGCTGTTTACCCCCACTTTTCAGTTTTTCCTTAACATCAGTATAGATCTATATATATATATATTATATTACTAAAACTCTCATCTTGTTTGTTTGTCTGTTTGTTTGTGCGTACCCGAAATACACCCAAAATGGTACACGATAGCACAACAATTTTAGGCCCACCTTACTCACCATAGGCCTACAGTTCAAATGGTTGTTATATTTTTAAAGTTATTCACTTTTTAAACTTAAAAAATCACTTTTTAACCTTTATAAATCTCTTTTCCACTTTCCCTGCCCGTCAGCCACGCCTGCGCAGAATACCTCCGTGTTCAACGTCACAATGGGTACCCAACGGGTCCGCGCCAGCGCAGTTGGGGGCCGTTGATCTAATACTTACGTACGATGGCCGCTGGATCCGCGCATGTGCAGACCCCAACGGGTCCGAGCCGGCGCAGTTGGGGCCCGTTGATCTAATACTTACGTAAGATGGCCGCTGGATCCGCGCGTGTGCAGACCCCAACGGGTCCGCGCCGACGCAGTTGGGGGCCGTTGATCTAATACTAACGTAAGATGGCCGCTGGATCCGCGCATGTGCAGACCCCAACGGGTCCGCGCCGGCGCAGTTGGAGCCCGTTGATGTTGAGGGGGAATGGTGGGGGGGGGGGGGGGGGTGCTACACCAATGTAGGAGAGGTTTGGACCCAAGGGATCCAGAGCAGCATATAAGTCTGAAGAAGGATCTCGACCCAAAACGTCACCCATTCCTTCACTCCAGAGATGCTGCCTGTCCTGCTGAGTTACTCCAGCATTTTGTGTCTATCTTCGGGGTTCCTTCCTACACATCAGTATATAAGATAACCACAAAATGCTGGAGTAACTCAGCGGGTCAGGCAGCATCTCTGGAGAGAAGGAATGGGTGACGTTTCGGGTCGAGACCCTTCTTCAGACTGAGGGGAGAGAGGGAGCCACAGAGATAAGGTGGGGTAAGGTGTGAAAACGAGACATCAAAGGAAATGCAGCACAAGGAAAATGTAGAATAGATCTTTATTAGCTAGGAGAAGGTGACAATGAAGCAATAGACAATAGGTGCAGGAGGAGGCCATTCGGCCCTTTGAGCCAGCACCGCCATTCAATGTGATCATTCTCAATCAGTACCCCGCTCCTGCCTTCTCCCCATACCCCTGACTCCGCCATCCTTTATCTAGCTTTCTCTTGAATGCATTCAGAGATTTAATCAGGGGACAGTCAGTAATACATTACAACGTTGCCTCTCATAATTCTGTCCTTTTATGTCCATAGTTCACTGAGTTTGCTTGTGTGAGAATAAGTATTTGAATGAAATCAGCTGTCACTTTGCAAACTTCGAGAGGCTAGACCCTCATGCCTGGATTCCTGAAGGGAACGAGCAGCCCCATCCTCTTGCTGAGGTGAGGGGGATCACAGCTGTACATGTACTGCTTGTGTGGCTTCACAAAAGCAACATAGAAACACAGAGAACAGGCGCAGGAGGAGGCCACCCGGCCCTTCGAGCCAGCACCGCCATTCATTGTGATCATGGCTGATCGTCCACAGCATGTAACGAATGAATGAATATTGTCACATGTGACAAATCACAGTGACATTCTTTGCTTGCACACCCAGGGCACGCAAATAGTCGCCACTCAAGGCCGCTGACAAAGTCACAAAGTATAGACAGTATCCGCGCGGGCTCCATCAGCCACTGGGCCTCCAACCTCCTTGCAATAATGGCTGATAGTGATGTTGTGGTGGACAACTTGCAGCTTCCTGAATGTGGCCTGCTGACTTTTATTTTCTGTTTTAAACAATACCTCTTCATATTTGTAACCACCTGGATCTTGTACATCCATGTGCTCACTAATTAAAATCCACGCATTGTGCGTTGCTAAAAAGAGACTATCTGAATGGCAGGGAGTCATTTTCAACCTGTCTGAATACATAGTTCAGTGATTTGATGATAGACACAAAATGCTAGAGTAAGTCAGGTAGCATCAGGCAACACAGGCACCAAGGCAAATTCCTTGTATGTATACACACTTGGCTAATAAAATTTATTCAATTCAATCTCGAGAGAAGGAATGGGTGACGTTTTGGGTCGATACCCCAAAGATGCTGCCTGCCCCGCTGAGTTACTTAAGTTTAGTATCTATCTCCGGTTTAAACCAGCATCTGCAGTTCCTTCCTACTACACATGCAGTGATTTGATGTATCCTTGACTTGCACTATTCAAAGTAAACTACCATTTGGTTTCTGCCACTGAAACACAAGCATTTTTTAATTGTCTGGAATACAGTGCATTCCGAAAGTATTCAGACCCTTCACTTTTTCCACATTTTGCTACGTTTCAGCCTTATTTTGAAATGGATTCAATTATTTTTTTTATATCATCAAACTACACACAATACCCCAGAATGAAGAAGCGTCAACAGGTGTTTAGAAATTTTTGCAAAGTATTTAAAAAGAAATAACTGAATTATCACATTTACATAAGTATTCAGACTTATGACACTCAAAATTGAGCTTATGTTCATCCTGTTTCCATTGATTACCCTTGAGATGTTTTTACAACTTGATTGGAGTTCACCAGTGGTAAATTAAAGTGATTGGACATGATTTGGAAAGGCACAACCTGTCTATATAAGGTCCCACAGTTGACAGTGCATGTCAGAGCAAAAACCAAGCCATGCAGACGAAGGAATTGTCCGTAGACATCCGAGACAGGATTGTGTCGAGACACAGATCTGGGGAGGGTATAAAACAGTTTCTGCAGCATTGCAGGTCCTGAAGAGCACAGTGGCCTCCGTCATTCTTAAATGGAAGAACTTTGGAACCACCAGGACTCTTCATAGAGCTGGCCGCCTGGCCAAACTGAGCAATCAGGGGAGAAGGGCCTTGGTCAGGGAGGTGACCACGAACCCGATGGTCACTCTGACAGAGCTCCAGAGTTCCTCTGTGAAGATGGAAGAACCTTCCAGAAGGACAACTATATCTGCAGCAGTCTGCCAATCAGGCCTTTATGGTAGAGTGGCCAGATGGAAGCCACTCCTCAGTAAAAGGCACATGACAGCCCGCTTGGAGTTTGCCAAAAGGCTCCTAAAGGACTCTCAGGCCATGAGAAACAAGATTCTCTGGTCTGATGAAACCAAGATTGAACTCTGGCCTGAATGCCAAGCGGCACCACTCATCACCTGGCCATTACCATACCTACGGTGAAGCATGGTGGTGGCAGCATTATGCTGTGGGGATGTTTTTCAGCGGCAGGAACTGTGAGACTAGTCAGGATCGAGGGAAAAATGAACGGAGCAAAGTACAGAGAGATCCTAGATGAAAACCTGCTCCAGAGCGTTCTGGACCTCAGACTGGGGCGGAGGTTCACCTTCCAACAGGACAACAACCCTAAGCATACAGCCAAGACAATGCAGTAGTGGCTTCGTGACAAGTCTGTGAATGTCCTTGAGTGGCCCAGCCAGAGCCCGGACTTGAACCCAATCGAACATCTCTGGAGGGACCTGAAAATAGCTGTGTATCGACGCTCCCCATCCAATCTGACAGAGCTTGAGAGGATCTGCAGAGAAGAATGGGAGAAATTGCCCAAATACAGGTGTGCCAAGCTTGTAGCATCATACCCAAGAAGACTTGAGGCTGTAATCGCTGCCAAAGGTGCCTCAACAAAGTACTGAGTAAAGGGTCTGAATACTTATGTAAATGTGATATTTTAGTTATTTCTTTTTAATTACTTTGCAAAAATTTCTAAACACCTGTTTTTGCTTTTTTATTATGGGGTATTGTGTGTAGATTGATGATTTAAAAAAAAAGAATTTAATCCATTTTAAAATAAGGCTGTAACGTAACAAAATGTGGAAAAAGTGAAGGGGTCTGAATACTTTCTGAATGCACTTTATGTTATGTTTGAGCTCCAGCCATCAAAGTAATGCAGTAAGGCATAACCAAATGTTAGGAGAGATTTAGAGGAATTTAACCATGTTTAAAACCGTGGTTTTGATGTTGGAGTGCAGAGAAAGCAATCCCCTTCACCAACTTGATCTGGCATATGTGATGCTGAAGTGGGACGTGTTCATAGATGTTGATATTCCCCTTTCAATTCAATCAAACAATCACCATCAGCTTAAAATAATGAATTACACCAATTTGGTTTGTATATCAAATCAACGACAGATCAACGACAGGCAGACAGCCCAGCAGGTCATCAGCCACGTCCAGAACAAAGGCACTCCGCTGCCCAAAGTCTGGCTCCTGCCCCCTGTCTGTATGAGCCACTGCATCCGCCTCGCTCTTCCCCGCTTCCGTGTGAAGGTAAATACAGACTCACAGGCTCTGCCTACACGCATTCACACATTCATTGATTAACCTGCACATCCCCGCCCTCGGTTTACATTTCATTGCTCTGGTGTGGGTTTGGGTGCAATACATGTCATTCAAATTGAAGGACTCGAGGGACTTGTGCTATTAGCAACAATTTGTTAACATTCCTGTCCCAAACTAACATTCATTAAAAAAAAATCAGGATGTCTGTCGATACTGCTCAGGATTATATCATAACGAGAAATTGTATTACTAAGCCATTGAATCGGACAATGTTAAGGTTTGCCTGTCCCGCTGAGTTACTCCAGCATTTTGATTTGAGATTGTGTTTCTGCATATATCCGATCTATTGTGCAGTATCAAGTATCGTTCACATTGTTGCGCTTTCGTGACCATTTTGGCTGCCTTTCAGACACCTACCCCATAAAATAAACATCACCATTTTGACGTAATATTTCTGTGTTCAATGTTGTCATTAAACACGTGCTTCATTGAACGATGACTCCTGAGGTAAATGCTCAAATTTTCTGCAAGTTAAAGTTTGACCACTTAAAATATTTAAAATCGTGTGTCTTTTTAGACAATAGACAATAGGTGCAGGAGGAGGCCATTCGGCCCTTCGAGCCAGCACCACCATTCAATGTGATCATGGCTGATCATTCTCAATCAGTACCCCGTTCCTGCCCTCTCCCCATACACCCTGACTCCGCTATCCTTAAGAGCTCTATCTAGCTCTCTCTTGAATGCATTCAGAGAATTGGCCTCCATTGCCTTCTGAGGCAGAGAATTCCACAGATTCACAACTCTCTGACTGAAAAAGTTTTTCCTCATCTCAGTTCTAAATGGCCTACCCCTTATTCTTAAACTGTGGCCCCTTGTTCTGGACTCCCCCAACATTGGGAACATGTTTCCTGCCTCTAATGTGTCCAACCCCTTAATAATCTTATACGCTTCGATAAGATCTCCTCTCATCCTTCTAAATTCCAGTGTATACAAGCCTAGACGCTCCAGTCTTTCAACATATGATAGTCCCGCCATTCCAGAAATTAACTTAGTAAACCTACGCTGCACGCCCTCAATAGCAAGAATATCCTTCCTCAAATTTGGAGACCAAAACTGCACACAGTACTCCAGGTGCGGTCTCACTAGGGCCCTGTACAACTGCAGAAGGACCTCTTTGCACCTGTACTCAACTCCCCTTGTTATGAAGGCCAACATTCCATTGGCTTTCTTCACTGCCTGCTGTACCTGCATGCTTTCTATCAGTGACTGATGCACTAGGACACCCAGATCTCGTTGTATGTCTCCCTGCAACCTCATAGCATCTTCCTCACAGTTCACACTACCACCCAGCTTTGTATCATCTGCAAATTTTTCATCAACCGCTATCACAACGGGATCTCCACGGGCCGTGTTTCGTTGAAATTGTTGCGCTATTGTATACTGTTTTGGCCGCTTTCTGCCCAACCAGTTGTTCAAGTGCTTTTGATTGCAACATGTGCCTTAATTTAATTCAACAAAGAAACTCACAAGTTACTAAAGAACCTTTAGTAACAACGGATCGTGTAGTGTTTTATAAATCAAATGGGGGGGGATAAACAACTCATACACAGCCCCTCTCCGGGCGAAGATGCTGCCTGACCTGCCGAGTATTTCCAGCATGTTGTTGCTTTACTTTTCCGCCAACTTCAGTTCTTTTGATTCTAATAAGGAAATCGTTTCAATTAAATTCATTCCATGTTCTTTTTATATAAGAAAATAACTGCAGATGCTGGTACAAAGGTATTTATTCACAAAATGCTGGAGTAACTCAGTGGGTCAGGCAGCATCTCGGGAGAGAAGGAATGGGTGACGTTTCGGGTCGAGACCCTTCTTCAGACTGATGTCGGGGGTGGGACAAAGGAAGGATATAGGTGGAGACAGGAAGATAGAGGGAGATCTGGGAAGGAGATTTATTTACATCGGCGAAACCAAGCATGGGCTCGGCGATCGCTTCGCTCAACACCTGCGCTCGGAATTGACCAAAATGATCTCCCGGTGGCTGAGCACTTCAACTCCCCCTCCCATTCCCAGTCTGACCTTTCTGTCATGGGCCTCCTCCAGTGCCATAGTGAGGCCCACCAGAAATTGGAGGAACAGCACCTCATATTTCGCCTGGGCAGCTTGTAGCCCAGCGGTATGAACATCGACTTCTCCAACTTTAGATAGTTCCTCTGTCCCTCTCTTCCCCTCCCCCTTCCCAGTTCTCCCTCTATCTTCCTGTCTCCACCTATATCCTTCCTTCGTCCTGCCCCCCTGACATCAGTCTGAAAAAGGGTCTCGACCCGAAACGTCACCCATTCCTTCTCTCCCGAGATGCTGCCTGACCCGCTGAGTTACTCCAGCATTTTGTGAATAAATACCTTCCATGTTCTTTTTAAATAGATTGTGAACACAGACAAGGAGCTCTTTCTGTTCGTGCACCCCTTTTAAAACTTCAATTTTAAAACTGTTTTTAAATCTTCACTTAGTTTAGTTGTAGAATATAGAACAGTACAGCACAGGGACAGGTCCTTCAGCCCACAATGTTTGTGCCAAAAATCATGCCAAGTTAAACTGATCTCATCTGCCTGAACGTGATCCATATTCCTCCATTCCCTGCACTCCCATGTGGCTGTCCAAATGCCTCTTAAATGTCACTAAGGGTATCTGCCTCCACCATCACCCCTGGCAGTGCATTCTACGACCCCACCGCTCTCTGCAAACAAAAACATTCCACAACAAAAAGTTGGACAGACTTTTAATTGCTTTCTCCGAAATGCCAGAGGTTGTGGGTAGACCCGATAGATGTACATAAAATGACGAGAGGTGTAGAATGGGTAGACTGTTAGAAGCTTTTTTTCAGGGATGGAAAAATCAAGCACTAGGGGGCATAGATTTAAGGAGAGGGGCAAAGTTTAAAGGAAATGCATGAGGCTAGTATGTTTACACAGAGTATTACATAGAAACATAGAAAGTAGGTGCAGGAGTAGGCCATTCAGCCCTTCGAGCCTGCACCGCCATTCAATATGATCATGGCTGATCATCCAACTCAGTATCCTGTACCTGCCTTCTCTCCATACCCCCTGATCCCTTTAGCCACAAGGGCCACATCTAACTCCCTCTTAAATATAGCCAATGAACTGGCCTCAACTACCTTCTGTGGCAGAGAATTCCACAGATTCACCACTCTCTGTGTGAAAAAAAACGTTCTCATCTCGGTCCTAAAAGACTTCCCCCTTATCCTTAAACTATGACCCCTTGTTCTGGACTTCCCCAACATCAGGAACTATCTTCCTGCAACTAGCCTGTCCAATCCCTTAAGAATTTTGTAAGTTTCTATAAGATCCCCCCTCAATCTTCTAAATTCCAGCGAGTACAAGCCGAGTCTATCCAGTCTTTCTTCATATGAAAGTCCTGCCATCCCAGGAATCAATCTGGTGAACCTTCTCTGTACTCCCTCTATGGCAAGAATGTCTTTCCTCAGATTAGGAGACCAAAAGTGTACGCAATATTCCAGGTGTGAGTGTCTGGAACCTGGTGCCAGAGATGGTGGTTGAAGCAGATACATTAAAGGCATTAATTTTCGATATGCATATGGACATGCAGAAAATATTGGGATATGGGTTGTATGCAGATAAGTGATGGTCTTGGCATCATGTTGGGTACAGACATTGTGGGCCAAAGGGCCTGTTCCTGTGCTGTACACAATGGCCCACAATGTCTTTGCCCAACATGATGCCTGCAAATAATCCATATCCCTCCGTTCCCTGCGTATGTACGTATGCCTATCCAAAAGTGACTTTAAATACCTGGGAGTCCACATCACGGAGGATCTGACATTGACAACACACATTGCCACACTGGTGAGTAAGGCAAGGCAACGCCTTTACCACCTCAGACAGCTGAGGAAATTCAGAGTCTCTCTGAGGATCCTTCAGTGCTTCTACTCTGGGGCTGTAGAGAGCATCTTGTCCGGGAACATCACAATCTGGTTTGGGAACAGCTCTGCCCAGGACAGGAAGGCCCTGCAGAGAGTAGTGCGTTCGGAAGAATGCACCATGGGAACTACACTCGCCCCCCTGCGGGACCTATACATCAGGAGGTGCAGATCCAGAGCCAGCAACATTATGAGGGACCCCTACCACCCCAGCAACGGACTGTTCCAGCTGCTACGGTCAGGCAAACGCCTCCACTGTCACGCTGTGAAAACAGGATGAGGCTGAGTTTCTTCCAACAGGGACTAATTTAATCTACTGTATTAATTTATTTTTTGTGTTAACATTTTTTTTTCTATTCTGTTGTGTAGTTTAGCACAATCCGCAGGCGTTGCCACTTTCATTTCACTGCACATCTTGTATATGTATGTGACAAATAAACTTGACTTGACTTGACTTAAATGCCACTAACGTGATTTTTATGATAAAAACCACCAAGGCGTTTCAGGCACTTGTGTCTTTTCTGGTAAACCAGCATCTGCAGTTCCTTGTGCCGAGCTATAATGTATTGTAGTGATGTATTGAAATAAAGATTCCAATTTGCTATGTTGTGCAATAGGGACAGATAACTTGAAGGGAGGAGGGATCTTGATAGCATTAACTTAATGTAGGCATCGCTCAGTAGGATGAGGGAATTGGGAAGCAATGTGCAAACTCTGCAGACAGACTGGTCCCCCCGGTTAAACACTCTGACATTTGAATAGGCAAACAGCTGTAATTTAACATTGAATGCAGCACTCTTATAGTCCAAATGGCACAGTTGAACAGCAGTTAGTGCTGTTGCCACACAGCTCCAGGGTCCAAGTTCCAGCCTGACCTCAAGTCTGTCAATGTGCAGTTTGCACATTCTCTCCCTGATGTGTGTTTCCTTTGGGTTCTGTGATTTTCTTCTGCTTAACTGGCTTAAGCGGAGGATAATGGTGAGAAAAAGTCAAAGGATGGGAAAGGAGAGAGAGAGAGAGAGAGAGAGAGAGAGAGAGAGAGAGAGAGAGAGAGAGAGAGAGAGAGAGAGAGAGAGAAAAAGAAAAAAGAAAAAAGAAAACACACATGCCAGACACTCCTGTTCAGTCGTGACCTTATATGCAGTCTGCAGAAACAAGCTACAGCAGAAGCTGATTCACACAAGAGGACAATAGACAATAGTTGCAGGAGTAGGCCATTCGGCCCTTTGAGCCAGCACCGCCATTCAATGTGATCATGGCTGATCACTCTCAATCAGTACCCCGTTCCTGCCTTCTCCCCATACCCCCTGACTCCGCTATCCTTAAGAGCTCTATCTAGCTCTCTCTTGAATGCATTCAGAGAATTGGCCTCCACTGCCTTCTGAGGTTGCTGGTCGGCGTGGACTCGGTGGGCCAAAGAGCCTGTTTCCACTCTGTACAGCGTCATAGAGTGAGACAGTGTGGAAACAGGCCCTTTGGCCCAACTTGCCCACACTGGCCAACATGTCCCAGCTACACTAGCCCAACCTGCTCGCGCTTGGTCCATATCCCTCCAAACCTGTCCTATCCATGTACCTGTCTAATGCTGGGAAAGTCCCAGCCTCAACTACCTCCTCTGGCAGCTTGTACCATACACACCCACCACCCTTTGTGTAAAAAAGTAACCCCTAAGATTCCTATGAAATCTTTTCCCCTTCACCTTGAACCCATGTCCTTTGGTCCTCGATTCCCCTACTATACCCGATCTATTCCTCTCATGATTTTACAGTATAAACTAAAACACTAAGCTAAACTAAAGTAAACTGAACACTAGAAGTTGGTCAAGTGTGATTTCCCTTTAATAAATCCCTTCTGACTCTCATTTTTAAATGTTCCAAGTCAATGAGTTTGTCTGGGATTGAATAACATTCACCAGATAACAATGGTACCAGGGAAGCCTCCATGTCTGTCCCTGTCATTCTGTGTTTAATCCAAGCAGCACATTATTTGCCCGCCCCTGCTGGGAGCTGAGAGACCTATTTCTCATACTTGCGCTGCCTTTATTTTGATTCCAGCTGACCAGCAATGAGGCCGCTGTCAGTATACTTGCAACTAATCCTGTATCATAATGATAAATCTGTGGAGCTCACTACAATTAAAATTGTCAGCACTGTTCATCCTGACTAGTATCTTTAAGGTATTCTGCAAGAAGTGACACAAAGTGCTGGGGTTACGCATCACATTGCGTCTTTAAAAAATATATATTGTTACATGGTTTGAGAGTAATTATATATAGGTGAGATGTAGAGGGCAGTGTTCTCAACCTTTAGAGTTTACTGGGCCAAGTGGACCCGTTGGGCCCAAACCTCTCCTGCATTGGTGCAGCACCCTCCCCTCCCCCTCCCCCTCCCTCCCCTCCCCCCTCCTCCCCCCTCCCTCCTCCCTCCTCCCTCCTCCCCCTCCCCCTCCCCCCTCCCCCTCCCCCTCCCCCTACCCCCTCCCCCCCTGACCGCCTCCCATCCCCCCCTCCCTCCTCCCCTCCCCCTCTCCTCCCCTTCCCTCCTCCCCTCCCCTCCCTCGCCTACCCCCCCACCGCCTAACCCTTCCCCTCCCCCTCCCCCCCTTCCCCCCTCCCCCTCACTGCCTCCCCCTTCCCCCTCCCCCTCACCGCCTCCCCCTCCTCTTCCCCCCTACCCCCCTCACCGCCTTCCCCTCCCTCCTCCCATCCCCCCTCTCTCCTCCCCTCTCTCCTCCCTTCCCCCCTCCCCTCCCCCTTCCCCCCCTACCCCTCCTGTCCTGGGCCTCCTCCATTGTCAGAGTGAGGCTAAATGCAAATTGGAGGAACAGCACCTCATATTTTGCTTGGGCAGCTTACAACCCAGCGGTATGAATATTGATTTCTCTAACTTTGCGTAATCCCTGCATTCCCTCTCTCTCCATCCCTCCCCCACCCCAGTCACACCAGCTTCTCGTTCTCACCTAGCAAACAGCTAACAGCTATCAGTCTGAAGAAGGGTCTCGACCCAAAACGTCGCCCATTCCTGAGATGCTTCCTGACCTGCTGAGTTACTCCAGCATTTTGTGAATAAACAGCTATCAATGGTCTGTTTCCTTTATCATTGTTACTTTTCTGCATATCTTTCCTTCATTTGTTCTATATCTCTCTATATCGCCGTCTATACCACTCATTTCCCTTTCCCCTGACTCTGGCCACCCCAAAAGTCGTCCATTCCCTCTCTCCAGAGATGTTGCCTGTCCCGCTGAGTTACTCCAGCATGTTGTGTCTGTCTTCGGTTTAAACCAGCGTCTGCAGTTCCTTCCTACTCAATTCCAGTGCGGTCTCTTGGGTGGCGTGACTGATGGGAAGAAAGAATGAGCCGATCACATCTATTTTGAAAGGGGAGATTGATAGTGCAAAATGGAGCTTCTAACCCTAAGGACAGCTGTATTAGAATCTCCCTCATGATTGAAATTCTTCACCTTCACAGTGACAAATGGGGGAAGAGAGGTTGGAAATTCAAAATGAGCCGCATGCATTTCTCAGCGATTTACTGAGATGGGCTCGGTACACCGCCCACAGTGGAGCTGCTAAATGTGAAACTTGGAGCCTCCTCACTGGATCAAATACTTTCCCTTATTAGTAACATTTCAACAAAACAGGCTCGCTCTTTACCGACTAAACGGCAGATTAACATCAGTCAGAAAACAAAGTTGCTTTTATTTAATTTCAAGAAATGACTGAACTCTGATGCCAATCTAATTTCCTCTGCACATAATCTGTAGCAATAATATAGACCAGTTCCTCACAGGATTTTAGACATTGCACAGAGAAAATCTTTTGTAACATGTGCATATCAGATGTAGACATCATAGCAAGCTGCAAATGCTCTCAAAAGTCAGGTGCAGTAAATTTATCCTGCTGTATATTATTTCAATTATATTACTGCAAGAATCTCCTATGAATCATTTGGGAAAATGGCAGGACTTAAATTCATCACAAGAGAAAATCAAATGGTCTTTTTTATACCAATCGCAGAGCCGAGTGTAGATTCAGGGACAGTTTCTTCCCAGCTGTTATCAGGCAACTGAATCATTCCACCACAGCCAGAGGTATTTATTCACAAAATGCTGGAGTAACTCAGCGGCTCAGGCAGCATCTCAGGAGAGAAGGAATGGGCGACGTTTCGGGTCGAGACCCTTCTTCAGACTGAACCTTCTTCAGACAAAACAAAAAACAAAACATCCATCCCAGTGAGTCTCCTCCAGTCACCTCCTCACTGCGATGGAAGGCCAGGATGTCTTTTCTCTTCCTCTGCCGTCTTCTCCCATTGTGGGTTCCTGTGCTGTGCTGTTCTTTGTTCTCGATATACCATTTGTCCCTGTGATGCATCATTCACTTGTGAACTGTTTCACATGCAGAAAATATATCTTACAAATCACGTGGCAGCATCTGGCTGCAGATTGAAAAGGAGATTGTTATAAGTCACAGATTTGAGTCTTAAAGTTAGAAACTGGGCACAACAAGATGTGGTGGTCGGTATTCAATGGAAATGCAAATTCAGAACCTTAAAACATGGAAAATGAATACCAGCTAGTACTCCTTGTCTTCATAGAGTGACAGAAACACATAGCATGGAAACGGTGGCGCAGCGGTAGAGTTGCTGCCTTACAGCGAATGCAGCGCCGGAGACTCAGGTTCGATCCTGACCACGGGCGCCGTCTGTACGGAGTTTGTACGTTCTCCCCGTGACCTGCATGATTTTTCTCCGAGATCTTCGGTTTCCTCCCACACTCCAAAGACGTGCAGGTATGTAGGTTAATTGGCTGGGCAAATGTTTTTTAAAAAATTGTCCCTAGGGTGTGTAGGATAGTGTTAATGTGCGAGGATCGCTGGTGGGCGCGGACCCGGTGGGCCGAAGGGCCTGTTTCCGCGCTGTATCTCTAAATCTAAATCTAAATCTAACTTATTCATGCTGACCGACATGCCCATCTAAGTACTCCAATTTTCCCATATTAGATCCATATCCCTCTAAACCTTTCCTATCCCTCATGATTTTTTAATGTTATTAGTGTACATTCCCAACATTCATCTAGCAGCTCGTGAAAAATCTGCCTCTCGGGTTCCTGTTAACTCTTTCCCCACTCACCTTAAACCTATGCCTGCTAGTTATTGAATCCCCAGTCCTGGGAAAAAAGATGAACACTATCCATGTCCCTTAAGATTGTTTCCACCTCTATAAGACTACTCCTCGATCTCCCAAAGAATAAAGTCCTTTCCTGCCCAACCGCTCCCTATAACTCAAACCCTGGCAAAATGCTTGTAAATCCTCACTGCACCATTCCCACCTTAATGGCATCCTCGTACAGCAGGGTGGCCAAAACTGAGCACAATACTGAACCTGAGGAAGGTTCTCGACCCGAAACGTCACCTATTCCTTTCCTCCAGAGATGCTGTCTGTCCCGCTGAGTTACTCGAGCTTTTTGCGTCTCTCTTCGGTTTAAGCCAGCAACTGCAATACCTGTACTGGGCCCTCTAACATTCACTGTGAAAGCCCTGCCATGATCTGACTTGGTGTCATAGAGTCCTGCAGCACAGAAACCTCTTCTTCAGCCCAACTCGTCCACGCCAACCAAAACGCCCCACATAAGTCAAACCAACACAGTTAGGTCATTTGGCCTATCGCGTCTACTCCGCCATTCAATCTGTGATGTTTGATGGACTGTGTGGGGTGGGAGGACCCGTTGCCCCGACCAACCATGGCAGCGAATCCACATAGATTTTGCTGGACTATTCCTGGAGGACATGTGGCTGGTCGTCATGGACGCCCATTCGAAATGGCCACATGTTATCCAAATGAAGAAACATCCAACCACGGACACAACCACTTCTGCGCTCGACGATTTGGTCGCCATTTGGGGATTGCCCTTAACAGTCGTAAGCGACAATCGACCCCAATTTGCCTCGCAAATGTTCATTGACTGGTGCAAACGTCACTCAATCGTGCATCTGACATCAGCACCTTTTCATCCACCCTCAAATGGCGAGGCGGAGCGGCTCGTCGGCGTTTTCAAGCAAGCCATGAAACGCGCTGTAGAAATGGAAAAGAAATCAAAACAATTGGCATTGCGCGATTTCTTACAGCAGTATCGAACCGTTCCAAACTGCACTACCGGTCGAACGCCAGCGGAGATGATGCTCGGAAGTCAAGTGCGCTCTCCCCTATTAGTTTTGAACCCGACCCGTAACTCTAACACAGCGCGCACTCAGCCAACGAAGTCGAACAAGTCCAAATTCGACATTGGCGACTACATATATTATCACAATTATACGACCAAGCGAAACAAATGGTGCGCTGGCAGGATCATGGCTCACATTGGAACCAAAGTGTACACCGTCCAAGGACAAGGACATTGCCAACGGCATGATGACCAATTAAGAAGCCACGTTCCTCCAGCGAAGACTGCGCAGAGCCTGACCAGAACCAAGCAGTCGGACACCCCGGTGCCGAACCGTGTGGACACTGGAGTGCCTGATTTGCCTCTCCCCTGGCTTGACGAAGTTCCACCAGACGAACTCCCCGCCGATCTGCCTGTGGTCCTTCGTCGATCGACACGTTGCAATCATGGTACTCCCCCAAGGCGACTCATTCAGGAATAGAGACGATCAAACTGGAAAGGGGGAGTGTGATGTTTGATGGACTGTGTGGGGTGAGAGGACCCGTTGCTCCTCCCGTGCAGCAGGTGGCGCTGCACAGGACAAAGGGAGATGTTTTGTACATAGTTATCTTGGCTGTACACAGTGTGGAATGTGTAGTCAGATTGTGGGGTTGCAGCCATTTTAGTTGTCTTGCTGCCAGCATTGAATTACTGCAATAAAGACTTCTGTTGTACCTTGAAGACTCGCAAAGTTTCATACAGGCATAGGACAAGAACACGAAACAATCATGGCTGATCTATCTGCCCCTCTCAACCCCATGCTCCTGCCTTCTCCCCATAACCTTTTCAAACTTACTAATAAAGAACCTGTCTATCTCCACTTTAAAAATACCCCACTGACTTGACCTCCACAGCCGCCTGTGACAATGAATTCCACAGATTCACCACCCTCTGAGTAAAGAAATTCCTCCTCATTTCCTTTCTAAAGATACGTCCTTTTATTCTGAGGCTGTGCCCTCTAGTCCTAGACTCTCCCACCAGTGGAAACATCCTCTCCACATCCACTCTATCCAGGCCTTTCACGATTCGCTAAGTTTCAAAGAGATCCCCCTCGTCCTTCTAAACTCCAGCGAGTACAGGCCCAGTGCCGACAAACACACATCACATGTTAACCGACTCATTCCTGGGATCTTTCTCGTAAACCTCCTCTGGACCCTCTCCAACGCCGGCACATCCTTCCTCAGATATGGGGCCCAAAAATGCTCACAGTATTCCAGATGCCGTCTGACCAGTGCCTTATAAATCCTCAGAAATGTCACCCATTCCTTCCCTCCGGAGCTGCCTGTCTAGCTGAGTTACTCCAGCATTTTGTGTCTACCTTCATAGTCCTCTAGAGCTGCACCATGGCCTCCTGACCCTCAAACTCAACGATAGACACAAAATGCTGGAGTAACTCAGCGGGACAGGCAGGCAGCATCCCTGGAGAGAAGGAATGGGTCGAGACCCTTCTTCAGACTCGAAACGCCGCCCATTCCTTCTCTCCAGAGATGCTGCCTGCCTGTCCCGCTGAGTTACTCCAGCATTTTGTGTCCATCTTCGATTTTAACCAGCGTCTGCAGTCCTTCCCTACACACCTGATACTCAATGCCCTGCCCATGAAAGGCAAGCATGCCGTATGCCTCCTTTTTACCACTCAATAGTCAATAGTCAAGTTTATTTATAACATATAACATATAACAACTACAGCATGGAAACAGGCCTGTCCGGCCCTACCAGTCCACGCCGACCATTCTCCCTGACCTAGTCTCATCTACCTGCACTCAGACCATAACCCTCTAATCCCCTCTCATCCATATACCTATCCAATTTACTCTTAAATAATAAAATCGAGCCAGCCTCCACCACTTCCACCGGAAGCCCATTCCATACAGCCACAACCCTCTGAGTAAAGAAGTTACCCCTCATGTTACCCCTAAACCTTTGTCCCTCAATTCTGAAGCTATGTCCCCTTGTTGGAATCTTCCCCACTCTCAAAGGGAAAAGCCTACCCACGTCAACTCTGTCCGTCCCTCTCAAAATTTTAAAAACCTCTATCAAGTCCCCCCCTCAACCTTCTACGCTCCCAAGAATAAAGACCCAACCTGTTCAACCTCTCTCTGTAGCCTAAGTGCTGAAACCCAGGCAACATTCTAGTAAATCTCCTCTGTACCCTCTCCATTTTGTCGACATCCTTCCTATAATTTGGCGACCAGAACTGCACACCATACTCCAGATTCGGCCTCACCAATGCCCTGTACAATTTCAACATTACATCCCAACTTCTATACTCGATGCTCTGATTTATAAAGGCAAGCATACCAAACGCCTTCTTCACCACCCTATCCACATGAGATTCCACCTTCAGGGAACAATGCACAGTTATTCCCAGATCCCTCTGTTCCACTGCATTCCTCAATTCCCTACCATTTACCCTGTACGTCCTATTTTGATTTGTCCTACCAAAATGCAGCCCTCACACTTATCAGCATTAAACTCCATCTGCCATCTTTCAGCCCACCCTTCCAAAAGGCCCAAGTCTCTCTGTAGACTTTGAAAATCTACCTCACTATCAACTACTCCACCTATCTTAGTATCATCTGCATATTTACTAATCCAATTTGCCACACCATCATCCAGATCATTAATGTAAATGACAAACAACAGTGGACCCAACACAGATCCTTGGGGCACTCCACTAGACACTGGCCTCCAACCTGACATACAATTGTCAACCGTTACCCTCTGGTATCTCCCATTCAGCCATTGTTGAATCCATCTTGCAACCTCACTATTAATACCCAACGATTTAACCTTCTTAATCAACCTTCCATGTGGAACCTTGTCACATGGTGTCACGTGGAACGTGATGTTGACTCCTAGGAATTTGAAGTTTTCAACCATCTCTACTTCGGCGCTGTCAATGCAAACTGGGGTGTGTGTACAGCTTCACTTCCTGAAGTCCATCACTATCTCCTTTGTCTTGCTGACGTTGAGAGAAAGGTTGTTGTCTCGACACCAGGACACGAGGTTCTCAATCTCCTTCCTGTGTTCCGTCTCATCATTATTTGACATCCGGCCCACAATGGTGGTGTCATCTGCAAATTGGTGAATGGAATTAGATTTGTAATGGCTGCACAATCGTGGTTATAGAAACACAGAAACATAGAAAATAGGTGCAGGGGTAGGCCATTCGGCCCTTCGAGCCTGCACCGCCATTCAATATGATCATGGCTGATCATCCAGCTCAGTAACCTGTACCTGCCTTCTCTCCATACCCCCTGATCCCTTTAGCCACAAGGGCCACATCTAACTCCCTCTTAAATATAGCCAATGATCTGGCCTCAACTACCTTCTGTGGCAGAGAATTCCACAGATTCACCACTCTCTGTGTGAAGAAATGCTTTCTCATCTCGGTCCTAAAAGACTTCCCCCTTATCCTTAAGCTGTGACCTCTGGTTCTGGACTTCCCCAACATCGGGAACAATCTTCCCGCATCTAGCCTCTCCAACCCCTTAAGAATTTTATATGTTTCTATAAGATCCCCCCTCAGTCTTCTAAATCCCAGCGAGTACAAGCCCAGTCTATCCAGTCTTTCCTCATATGAAAACATATGAAGTACAAGGAGTGAAGAAGGGGCTGAGAACGCATCCTTGCAGAGCACCACTGATGAGGGTTATCCATTAAGTACAACATTTAGCGCAAGATAAATGCCAATAAACTCTGAATAAGGATAGTATAAATGTCCCCAGTGAGATAGATAGGTCAGGACTGCTCTCCACCTAATGAGAGGATGATTCAGTTTCCTAATAACAGCTGGATAAAACTGTCCCTGAATCTGGAGGTGTGCGGTTTCAAACTTCTGTACCTCTTGCCTGAGGGGAGAAGAGGGAGTGACCGGGGCGAGGCTGGTCCTTGATTATACTGGTGGTCTTGCTGAGGCAGCGTGAAGTGTAGATGGAGTCATTGGAAGGGAGGATGAGTTGTGCGATGGTCTGGGGTACACTTCAGTCCAGTTCAGTTTTAGTTTATTGTCACGTGTGCCGAGGTACAGTGAAAAGCTTTTGTTGCACACTTTAACCAGTCAGCGGTCAGACAATACATGATTACAATGGTGCCATTTACAGTGGAAAGATGCCACTATAAGGGAATAACGTTTAGTGCAAGGTTAAGCCACTAAAGTTGGATCAAGGATAGTCCGAGGGTCACCAATGAGGTAGATAGTAGTTCAGGACCGCTCTCTGGTTGTGGTAGGATGGGTCAGTTGCTATGTCCACAACTCTCAGCAATTTCTTGTGGTCTGGGATGGCGCTGTTCCCAAGCGAGGTTTTAGTTTAGAGATACAGCGCGGAAACAGGCCCTTCGGCCCACCAGGACCGTGCCGACCAGCGATCTCCGCACACTAACACTATCCTACACCCACTAGGGACAATTTTTACATTTGCCCAGCCAATTAACCTACAAACCTGCACGTCTTTGGAGTGTGGGAGGAAACCGGAGATCTCGGAGAAAACCCACGCAGGTCACGGGGAGAACGTACAAACTCCGTACAGACGGCGCCCGTAGTCGGGATCGAACCTGAGTCTCCGGCGCTGCATTCGCTGTAAGGCAGCAGCTCTACCGCTGCGCCACCGAGACCGCCCGGTTTGATGCACCCTGACAAGCTGCTTTCTACACTATGGTGCATCTGTAGATGGTGGTGAAGGTTGTTGGGGACATGCAGGACCTCTGAACTAAATGGGGCATCAGTGTGCTGTAGATGGTGGTGAAGGTTGTTGGGGACATGCAGGGCCTCTGAGCTAGATGGGGCGTCGGTGTGCTGTAGATGGTGGTGAAGGTTGTTGGGGACATGCAGGACCTCTGAGCTAGATGGGGCGTCAGTGTGCTGTAGTGGCCAAACCTTCAATGCGGCTGATCCAGGACTAAGTGTTGGTCGCATTCATCGCTGGGTAATTGAAGCTTTCCACCACCTGTACTTCAGGTGTGTGTACAGCTTCGCTCCCTGCAGTTTACAGCTCCTCTTCCTGAAGTGAATTTAAATTTTGTTTTTAATGCTTGCTCCAGCATTATTGGTAAATGTTTGAGGTAGACAATAGACAATAGGTGCAGGAGGAGGCCATTCGGCCCTTCGAGCCAGCACCGCCATTCAATGTGATCATGGCTGATCATTCTCAATCAGTACCCCGTTCCTGCCTTCTCCCCATACCCCCTGACTCCACTATCCTTAAGAGCTCTATCTAGCTCTCTCTTGAATGCATTCAGAGAATTGGCCTCCACTGCCCTCTGAGGCAGAGAATTCCACAGATTTACAACTCTCTGACTGAAAACGTTTTTCCTCATCTCAGTTCTAAATGGCCTACCCCTTATTCTTAAACTGTGGCCCCTGGTTCTGGACTCCCCCAACATTGGGAACATGTTTCCTGCCTCTAACGTGTCCAACCCCTTAATAATCTTATACGATTCGATAAGATCCCCTCTCATCCTTCTAAATTCCAGTGTATACAAGCCTAGTCACTCCAGTCTTTCAACATATGACAGTCCCGCCATTCCGGGAATTAACCTAGTAAACCTACGCTGCACGCCCTCAATAGCAAGAATATCCTTCCTCAAATTTGGAGACCTAAACTGCACACCGTACTCCAGGTGCGGTCTCACTAGGGCCCTGTACAACTGCAGAAGGACCTCTTTGCTCCTATAGGACGTGTGGATTCAGGGAATGGCTTTGCTTCAGAAAGTGACTTCATGCGGAGACCACTTAATTTTTTGAAGGAAATGTTAGGTAAGGAAATGATGTCAGTGCAATGGGATGCATTGTACAGCCAGCACACAGTTGCGTTAATGAGTCACCTAATTTGCTGTGTGCATAAGATCATGAGAGGAATAGACCAGGTAAATGCACAGCGTCTCTTGCCCAGACTAGGGGGAATCGAGGACCAGAGGACATAGGTTTAAGGTGAAGGGGAAAAGATTTAATTGGAATCTGAGGGGCAACTCGTTCACCCAAAGGGTGGTGGGTGGATGGAACGAGCTGCCGAAGAAGGTAAACATAGAAACAGAGAAACATAGAAAATAGGTGCAGGAGTAGGCCATTCGGCCCTTCGAGCCTGTACGCACCGCCATTCAATATGATCATGGCTGATCATCCAACTCAGTATCCCGTACCTGCCTTCTCTCCATACCCCCTGATCCCTTTAGCCACAAGGGCCACATCTAACTCCCTCTTAAATATAGCCAATGACCTGGCCTCAACTACCTTCTGTGGCAGAGAATTCCACAGATTCACCACTCTCTGTGTGAAAAAAAACTTTCTCATCTCGGTCCTAAAAGACTTCCTCCTTATCCTTAAACTGTGACCCCTTGTTCTGGACTTCCCCAACATCGGGAACAATCTTCCTGCATCTAGCCTGTCCAACCCCTTAAGAATTTTGTAAGTTTCTATAAGATCCCCCCTCAATCTTCTAAATTCCAGCGAGTACAAGCCGAGTCTATCCAGTCTTTCTTCATTTGAAAGTCCTGCCATCCCAGGAATCAATCTGGTGAACCTTCTCTGTACTCCCTCTATGGCAAGAATGTCTTTCCTCAGATTAGGAGACCAAAACTGTAGCTGAAACAGGCACGATCGCAACGTTTAAGAAGCATTTAGACAGATGCATGGATAGGACAGGTTTGGAGGGATATGGGCCAAAAGCACAGGTGGGACTAGTGTGAGTGGGACATGTTGGCCGGTGTGGGCAAGTTGGACCGCAGGGCCTGTTTCCAAGCTCATTAAACTGGATAGAAAATAGCTTCATGGAGGAAAGCAGAGGGTGATGGTGGAAGGTCGCTTTTCGGACTGGAGGCCTATGACTAAATTAAAGCTTTCCCCCCCATCACCTCAAACCCAAGTCCTTTGGTTTCACCCGCCACCCTGAGGGTGAAAAAGTTACCCCTAAGGTTCCAGTAGAATCTTTCCCCCTTCAACTTAAACCTATGCCCTCTCGTTCTCGATTCCCCCACTGAGCACGGGACTCTGCGTCCACCCGATCTATTCCAACTTAGCCAGTGGCGGCACAGTGGCGCAGCGGTAGAGTTGCTGCCTTACAGCGAGTGCAGCGCCGGAGACTCAGGTTCGATCCCGACTACGGGCGCCGTCTGTACGGAGTTTGTACGTTCTCCCCGTGACCTGCGTGGGTTTTCTCCGAGATCTTTGGTTTCCTCCCACACTCCAAAGACGTACAGGTTTGTAGGTTAATTGGCTGGGCAAATGTAAAAATTGTCCCTAGTATGTGTAGGATAGTGTTAATGTACGGGGATCGCTGGGCGGCGCGGACCCGGTGGGCCGAAAGGGCCTGTTTCCGCGCTGTATCTCTAAATCTAAAAATCTAAAAAAAAACTCCCCAATAATGACTTGGACTTGCTCAGTGCCAAAGGCACTGGGTGGAATCTGTGAGGTGAATGCAAGAGGGTTTCTTCAAACAGTATGTAGATAGTCGAACCCAAGAAGGGAACAGACTAGGCCTTGTGTTGGGAAATGAGCAGGTGACTGGTGTTACAATGAAAGAGCATTTTGGGGACAGCAATCACAACTTCATAAGTTTTAAGGTGGTTTAGAATAGGCATTAGTCCAGACCTTGTGGGAAGCTACTAAACTGGAATAAGGCAAATTACAACATCAGTAGGCAGGAGCCCGGAACGTAGATTGGGAGCAGTTGTTATTAGGTGAGTCCACATCTGACATGTGGCTATTTATTCACAAAATGCTGGAGTAACTCAGCAGGTCAGGCAGCATCTCAGGAGGGAAGGAATGGGTGACGTTTCGGGTCGAGACCCTTCTTCAGACTGACATGTGGGAGTCCTTTAAGGACCAGATGATCGAAGTACACAGCATCCACCGACAGTTCTGTCACATGTGACGGGATCCCACCACGAGCCACATCCTTCCATCTCCGCCCCTTTCCACCTTCCGCAGAGACCACTCCCTCCGTAGTCCCCTGGTTCCCCCTCGAACCACCCCCTTGCCAGGTACTGTCACCTGCAACCGTTGGAGATGTAATGCCTACCCTTTACCTTGCCACCCTCTACATAGAAACATAGAAACATAGAAAGTAGGTGCAGGAGTAGGCCATTCGGCCCTTCGAGCCTGTACGCACCGCCATTCAATATGATCATGGCTGATCATCCAACTCAGTATCCCGTACCTGCCTTCTCTCCGTACCCCCTGATCCCTTTAGCCACAAGGGCCACATCTAACTCCCTCTTAAATATAGCCAATGAACTGGCCTCAACTACCTTCTGTGGCAGAGAATTCCACAGATTCACCACTCTCTGTGTGAAGAAAAACGTTCTCATCTCGGTCCTAAAAGACTCCCCCCTTATCCTTAAACTGTGATCCCTTGTTCTGGACATCCCCAACATCGGGAACAATCTTCCTGCATCTAGCCTGTCCAACCCCTTAAGAATTTTGTAAGTTTCTATAAGATCCCCCCTCAATCTTCTAAATTCCAGCGAGTACAAGCCGAGTACAAGCTCTAGTTCCTAATATATGTATAAAATACCTTGCGGACTATATCCACTGCATTATCCTCATCGATCACCTCTGTCATCTCTTCAAAAAACTTAATCAAGTCTCATAAAAACTTAATCAAGTTCCATAAAAAGCATGCTTGCAGCAGACAAAGGCATGCCAACTGCCCCCTAATTATCCCATCCTCTTCCAAATGAGAGTAAATCCTATCCTGAAGAACCCTCTCCAATAGCGCCCAACCGCTAACGTGCGGCCCACTGACCTGCAATTCCCTGAATTATGTCTACTTCCCTTCTCAAACAAGGCACCGACATTGACAACTCTCCAGTCCCACGTGACCTCGCCCGTGGTTTGTGGAGAAACAAAGATTTTTGTCGAGGCCACTACAATCTCCTCCCTTGCTTCTCTTAAAAATCTGGGATAGGTCATAAGAGCACATGCGATAGGAGTAGAATTAGGGCCATTCGACCCATCAAGTCTACTCTGCCAGTCAACCGTGGCTGATCTATCTCTCCCTCCTAACCCCATTCCCCCATAACCCCTGGCACCCGTAGATAGATCCCATCAGGTCCTGGGGATTTATACACCCTAATGCTCTGCAAGGGAGCCAGCACCATCTCCTTCTTGTTCTCAACCTGCACCAGTATGTTGGTCTTCCCATCACTGAACACACTGGCCCCTATGTGTCCTTCTCATTGTCCTTGCCCTTGGTGGATACAGATACAAAGTATGCTTCCACATCCTACATCCTCATGCCTACATCCTACATATTCATGCCTACATCCTCTGACTCCTGCCATGACTTTGCTCCTTTATCCACGAGTAGTCCTGCCTTCTCTCTTGGGTCAAGAAGTTACCCTCTTGTTTCTAATGTACGTATCCAAAGCCTAGGGATTTTCTTTAATCCTACCTGTCAATGTCATTTCATGGCCGCTTTTGTCTCCACTAATTTCCTGCCTGCTTTCTATTCCTTAAAGACCTCGTCTGATTTTTTTTTTCTCTCTGCACCTCACATATGTTTCCGTTTTATTTGAATTTTTTTGTTTGGTTTAGAGATACAGCGCGGAAACAGGCCCTTCGGCCCACCTGGTCCGCGTCGACCAGCGATCCCCGCACACTAACATTGTCCTACGCACACTAGGGACAATTTTTAAAAAACATTTTACCAAGCCAATTTACCTACAAACCTGTACGTCTTTGAAGTGTGAGAGGAAACCGAAGATCTCGGGGAAAACCCACGTAGGTCACGGGGAGAGCGTACAAACTCTGTACAGACAGCGCCCGTAGTCGGGATCGTACCCGGGTCTCCGGCGCTGCATTTGCTGTAAGGCAGCAACTCTACCGCTGCGCCACCGTGCCGAGGTAACAACTTATTTTGTCATCCAAGGTTCCCTTACCTTGCAATCGTTGTCCTTCCTCATTTCTGCAATGTGCTGGTCCAGAACTCTAATCAGCTAGCCTTTAAATGACTCCCACGTGGTCAGTTGTGGACTAGTCCAATAATAACTGCTCGCAATTGACTCACCCCAGCTCCTGCCTGATAATGCTATAATCTGCCTTATCACAATTTAGTATCCTCTCCCCACGTGCAGCCATCCTCGCAGCACTTCTGTATAATTTATATATCATTTATGTTTTTGTATCTTTGTCTGAGTCTATGTGCCTGTGATACTGCAACAGGTAAGATTTTCAATATACTTGCGTACATGACAATCAACACAAGTTGACTTCATCTAACAGGAAGGCAGACACAAAATGCTGGAGTAACTCAGCGGCACAGGCAGCATCTCTGGAGAGAAGGGATGGGTGACGTTTCTGGTCGAGACCCTTCTACAGACTGAAAGTCATGGCAGAGGGAGACAAAGATATCAGGATGTCTTGCTATTGAGGGCGTGCAACGTAGGTTTACTAGGTTAATTCCCGGAATGGCGGGATTGTCATATGTTGAAAGACTGGAGCGACTAGGCTTGTATACACTGGAATTTAGAAGGATGAGAGGGGATCTTATCGAAACGTATAAGATTATTAAGGGGTTGGACACGTTAGAGGAAACATGTTCCCAATGTTGGGGGAGTCCAGAACAAGGGGCCACAGTTTAAGAATAAGGGGTAGGCCATTTAGAACTGAGATGAGGAAAAACTTTTTCAGTCAGAGAGTTGTGAATCTGTGGAATTCTCTGCCTCAGAAGGCAGTGGAGGCCAATTCACTAGATGTTTTCAAGAGAGAGCTAGATAGAGCTCTTAAGGATAGCAGAGTCAGGGGGTATGGGGAGAAGGCAGGAACGGGGTACTGATTGAGAATGATCAGCCATGATCACATTGAATGGCGGTGCTGGCTCGAAGGGCCGAATGGCCTCCTCCTGCACCTATTGTCTATTGTCTATTGTCTATTGATGTGTAAGGTGTGTAAACGAGACATCAAAGGGGATGGGAGTCAAGGAAAATGCTGAATCGATCATTGTTAGCTACGGGGAAGGTTACAACGAAGCAAATAGAGATAAAGATTGTGGTGCTGGCTCGAAGGGCCGAATGGCCTACTCCTGCACCTATTGTCTATTGTCTATTGTCTAAAATGCAATCAGGAAGACAGTCAAACTGGTCAGAGAACGGGGAGGGATGGAGAGAGAGGGAATGCAAGGGTAACTTGAAATTAGAGAAGCCCTTATTCATACCGCTGGGGTGTAAGCAGGGCAAATGTCAGTTTCATTCACATTAGCTGCGTAGTGCCACAATATCTGTACATCTGGATTTGAGGAAGAACACAGGTTAAAATGAACAAGAACTGAATCTGTGCCCAAGAGCAAATTTTGCATTGTGAAATGCCAATTCTGACTGAATGCATCTAAGGACATCCTGAGTGTACAGTGAAATGAATTTAAATTTGTACTGGCAGAATTCCACCACATTCGTTATCAATAATCCAGCTCGTTGGTAACTTTTGATCGGTACTGCCGAGTAATAAGAAAACAAATCTCTTCCTCAGAGTTTACCAAGCATAACTTCATTTCCTGATATAAAAACTGGACACACAAAGCTTGGCTTGTTGGCTTTAGAATGGGCCTTTTCTTCCTGTAATTTCACATTCTCTTGACGATATATTATTGCTGCAGTACTTAGCTTCAAGCAGAAGAGACCTTGATCTTTGCACCGTTTTTATCCCCCCCTCCTTGCTGTTTAGATTCCAGCTTCTTGGTTTGTGCTGACTTTGATGTGGAGTGTTGCACTTAGGTGAGTCGGATGTGTGGCGTAATTAAAAATGAGCAGGGGCTGCTCGTGACGTGGCAAGTCATGTGGAGGCAATAAAATGGGGAGGTATCGAAGCCACATCTGGTCCATCCTAAAACGAGCACCTGGATAAATCGCAACGCCACTTGTGACGTCAACTGAATGATCTGCACTGAGAAGCAAGCTCCACTCAAAGAATAAAATGTCATATTCTTGCCGCACCAGGGGGCAATGCTCACGGTGATTGATATAAACTGTGTTTTTAATTATACTATTCCACAAAGGAGAGTGATGTGAACAGTGGAAGTAGATGCATAGCCACAGCTGAAGGGGAAGCGGTTTCCCAGAGTGCAAGGAGTCTTGTGTGGTATCCAGGTGGTGTTTATGTCAGATTTATTTGCAAACTAATAGGGGCCTGTCCCACTTAGGCATTTTTTTAGACGACTGCCGGAGACTGCAATAGTTGTAGCAGTTTGCCGAAAAAACGGTGACTGGACCCCCCGCTACAACAACCTACCACGTAGTCGACGTCAAGCTACGGCAAGCTACCGACAACCGTCGTCGTGACGTTAGATCGTTGCGACTTAGGACGTCCACCTACGACCGCACCTACGACCACACAACCAATGACAACCGAAGTCAACCTATGTCAACCTACGTCAACCTGCTGCGACAAGCCACGACAAGCTACGACCGTGTCGGCGACAACTGAAGACATTTCACGTCATTTTGGCCTCCGGTTTTGACGCCGGTGCCTGTCGCCGGTTGACGTAGGTAGTCGCCAATGGAATCCAACAAAACCAGCACGGGCGACAACCTACGTCACCTGGCGACAACATGGTGACAACCTACGACAGCGCCTACGTCAGGAGACGTCAAGCTGCGATCATTGGCGTCAAACCAATGATTTGGCACGGTGGCGCAGCGGTAGAGTTGCTGCCTTACAGCGAATGCAGCGCCGGAGACTCAGGTTCGATCCTGACTACGGGCGCCGTCTGTACGGAGTTTGTACGTTCTCCCCGTGACCTGCGTGGGTTTTCTCCGAGATCTTCGGTTTCCTCGCACACTCCAAAGACGTACAGGTTTGTAGGTTTGTAGGTTAAAACTTCCTTAGATTCCGCCACATGGCTTCCAGGCTTCAGAGAAAGGGAATGGTCAAATGGAGAGGGGTCTCAACCCGAAACGTCACCTGTTTCTTCCCTCCAGAGATGCTGCCTGTCACGCTGCGTTACTCCAGCACTCTGTGTCTACCAGCTGTGGATGTTTGCCTGGTTGTTGTACCCACACTCGCTGTACTATGCCTTTTAACATTGGAAGTACTGTATGATTTCTCCACAGCTGTCTGTATAACTGACCTTCTCCAAACAATCAACATTCGGGAGCAAGATACCAATGCAACATTAAAGGAATCAATATGCCCGCTTGCCTTCGATGTGCCAGCATTGACAATCGGTCAGTTCGTACTGACACCCGAGCTGGTGATTTGCAACCCTCTGTGAACAGGTCCATGCTGAATATCCTGATGCTTGGCCAAGCTTGGTGCAGACCGTTCCCAACAAGCGGCTCCATTTAATAATAATAACCATGCATTGAGCTGGCAGGCTCTGTTTTTGCACTGATGATAAAATCCGTGACGGTGGGCTGAAATTGCCACCATTCCACTCTGCTGCCAAGGCAGAACCTGCAGAGCTGATGCTGCAGAATGATACCACCTCGTGGGCATGTGCCACCAGTGTGCTTGTATGCAGCCTCGTGTCATGCCCTGCAAGACATGCTAGCACCTTGTCTGCTCCACAACATCAGTTGTGCATTCTGGTTTCTATCTCTTAACTCATTGAGTTTGCTTTGAGGATGATGATTAAGTTTCATTTATTTATTCTGGACTACATGGACTATTATTGCTATTATTGCACTATTATTGTCTATATTGAGTCAAAATGATGACAGGCAGAAATTAGACCAATTCTAATGCCAATGGAAAGATAGAGTGAGTCACCTAAAGTTGGAGAATTGGAGATCAAGTCCGGGAGGTGGCAACATGATCAGGTGGAAGATGAACCTTTATTCCTCAAGCTTACATTGAATCACATTGTAGCAGTGCAGGATGCTCCAGACAGAAAGGTCTGACTGGGATGGCAAGTTGTAGAGGTAGGCAAGTGAAAGTTCAGGGTCATAGGTGCATGACAAAAGGTGATCCTTAATTGGAATTATATCCAGAACCAGGGGCCACGGTCTTAGAATAAAGGGGAGGCCATTTAAAACTGAGGTGAGAAGGAACTTTTCCACCCAGAGAGTTGTGAATTTGTGGAATTCTCTGCCACAGAGGGCAGTGGAGGCTAATTCACTGGATGGATTTAAGAGAGAGTTAGATAGAGCTCTGGGGGCTAGTGGAATCAAGGGATATGGGGAGAAGGCAGGCACGGGTTACTGATTGTAGATGATCAGCCATGATCACAATGAATGGCGGTGCTGGCTCGAAGGGCCGAATGGCCTCCTCCTGCACCTATTTTCTATGTTTCTATATATATATAGGTAACATAAAAACAGACAATAATAGTTGAATAATTATTATCTAATAATTATGTGTGTGTGTGTATATATATATATATATATATATATATATATATACACACACACATGTATATATTCACATATGTAAAAACAGACAATAATAGTGCAATAATAACAATAATATATATATATATACATACATACACACATGCACACGCACACACACACATATGTATATATGTATATATGTGTGTGTGCATTTATCTGTGTTTCTATGTGTGTAGAAATGTGTACACTCACATAGCTTTCAGGCTTATATATATGTGTGTGTGTGTGTGTGCGTGTGTATATGTGAGTGTGTATATATACACACTGAACTTTTTTTCTCGCTCGTTTATTATGTTGTTTATAGTGTACCATGTTTACATATTCTCTTGTGTTGCCACAAGTAAGATTTTCACTGTTCAATCTGGAACACATGACAATAAAACACTCTTGTCTCTTGACTCTTATTTATTGTCACGTGTGCCGAGGTACAGTGAAGAGTTTTTGTTGCGTGCTAACCAGTCAGCAGAAAGACAATACATGATTACAATCAAGCCATTTACAGTGTGTAGATACAAGATAAAGGGAATAATGTGAATAATGTTTAGTGCAAGATAAAGCCAATAAAGTCCGATCAAAGATAGTCCGAGGGTCTCCAATGAGGTAGATGGTATTTAGATAGTAGTACTTACCTTGCCTTGAAAAAGATAAGAGCCTTCATTAGCACCTTATTGTCTGAGAGCATTGTGAGTTTTGCCTCTTGTTGTTTTCGGAAGACGATGGGATGGTGTTTAGAGTCAGAGCTATAGAGTGATACAGTGTGGAAACAGGCCCTTCGGCCCAACTTGCCCACACCGGCCAACATGTCCCAGCTACACCAGTCCTACCTGCCCACGTTTGGTCCATATCCCTCCAAACTTGTCCTATCCATGTACCTGTCTAACTGTTTCTTAAACATTGGGATAGTCCCACCCTCCACTACCTCCTCTGGCAGCTCGTTCCATACACCCACCACCCTTTGTTTCTCTGGACCCTAATAAAGTTGAAAAGCATTTCTTATTCTAATCCAATGCTTTCTGCTGTATCTAATTTTTCTTTCGTGTTCCACGCTTTGTATTGTTAATCACTGGTGAGGTTGAAACCTTTTATAGACACAAAATGCTGGAGTAACTCAGCGGGACAGGCAACACCTCTGGAGGGAAGGAATGCGTGACGTTATGGGTTGAGACCCTTGTCTGGACTGAGAGTCAGGGGAGCGGGAGACTAGATGGAAGTGTAAGATGTGAAAACAACAGATCAAAGCAGATGCTGATCAAGGAAATGTCGAATGGTTCATTGTTAGCTGAGGGGTAGGCATACAAACAGTAATTGAGTAGGAAGGAACTGCAGGTGCTGGTTTAAACCGAAGATAGACGCAAAATGCTGGAGTAACTCAGCGGGACAGGCAGCATCTCTGGAGAGAAGGAATGGGTGTCGAGACCCTTCTTCAGTGTGGCTGATGGCAGCATTTTCAAGAGGACAATTTCAGAAACTAAGAATTCTGGCAAGGGTTTGTTAAACTCCTGTGGGCATGTGGAGCTAATGTGTCTCACATGTAGCCTCTCAGTCCAGAGGAAACACCTATTTTCTAAGTATCGTTTGGGGGCTGGTGGGGAGGGGGGTGAGGGGTTTAATATTATCCTTAATAACTTAGTTATACAGACAACCCTGGAAAAAGCATACTTCCAATGTTAAGAAGCATAGTATTCAAAATTCATATGGTTAGCCCCAGAGACCCAGGCGCCGGAGACCCGGGTTCCATCCTGACTACGGGTGCTGTCTGTGCGGAGTTTGTTCGTTCTCCCCGTGACCTGCGTGGGTTTTCTCCGAGATCTTCGGTTTCCTCCCACACTCCAAAGACGTACAGGTGTGTAGGTTAATTGACTGTGTAAATATAAAAATTGTCTCTAGTGTGTGTAGGATAGTGTTAATGTGCGGGGATCGCTGGGCGGTGCGGACTCGGTGGGCCGAAGGGCCTGTTTCCACGCTGTATCTCTAAATCTAAAAAAATCTTTAAAAATCTAAAAATCCCTCCAAACCTGTCCTATCCATGTCCCTGTCTAACTGTTTCTTAAATGTTGGGAAAGTCCCTGCCTCATATACCACTTCTGGCAGCTTGTTCCATACACCCACCACCCTTTGTGTGAAAAAATGACCTCTCAGATTCCTATTCTTCACCTTAAACCTATGTCCTCTGGTCTTCGATTCACTTACTCTGGGCAAGAGACTCTGTGCATCTACCTGATCTATTCGTCTCATGATTTCATACACCTCTATAAGATCACCCCTCATCCTCCTGCGCTCCAAGGAATAGAGTCCCAACCCCCTCAATCTCTCTCTTTTGCCCAGACCGTCTAGCCCTGCCAACATCCTCATAAATCTTCTCTGAGCACTTTCCAGCTTGACAACATCTTTCCTATAAGATGGTGCCCAGAACTGAATGCAGAGCTCTAAATGCGGACTCTTTCTGAGTTGTCTTATACAATGTTAATGCCTTTTTTTAAAATGTCTCAGAATTTTAATCCAAAGCCACTTGGAACTGGAATGCAATATATTGTAATTGATATTTTTGAAAACATACAAATCATTGAAGTTAAAATTGGTATGAGTTTCGAATCAAAGTTTTGGCTTTCCTGAACTTGGGAAACTTTGTGCCAGAGGCGAGTTTCCAGTGAACTGCTTGGCTTAATGCTATAGGATTCAGCGGAAATCAACGCTACGAACTCCCCAGAGCTTTTCTTGCACGCTGCCTGCTTGGTACAGGATACACCCACAGGCAGCACGGGAGGTGTCTGCCATCTTGCTTGTGTAGGAAGGAACTGCAGATGCTGGTTTACAAAGAAGAAGACAGGCACAAACGTGCTGGAGTAACTCAGCGGGACAGGCAGCATCTCCGGAGAGAAGGAATGGGTGACGTTTCGGGGCGAGACCGCTTTTTCAGACTTCGCCACGATCTGTGTGAGAAAGTTGCCCTTCAGGTGCCCTATGGAGCCTCCACCAGGTGGTGTTTGCATGTTTTTCCTGCGTTGGGTTCCTCTGAATACCCCAGTTTCCTCACATGTTCAGGTTTATAGGTTGTGCGGGAAGGAACCGCAGGTGCTGGTTTACACAGAAGGTAGACACAAATACTGGAGTAACTTGGCGGGCCAGGCAGCATCTCAGGGGAGAAGGAATGGGTGACGTTTCGAGTCGAGACCCTTCTTCAGACTGATGTCGGGGGGGGGGGGGGGGGTGATATAGGTGGAGACAGGAAGATAGAGGGTGAACTTGGAAGGGGGAGGGGAAGAGAGGGACAGAGGAACTATCTAAAGTTGGAGAAGTCAATGTTCATACCACTGAGCTGCAAGCTGCCCAAGCAAAATATGAGGTGCTGTTCCTCCAATTTCCGGTGGGCCTCACTGTGGCACTGGAGGAGGCCCATGACAGAAAGGTCAGACTGGGAATGGGAGGGGGAGTTGAAGTGCTCAGCCACCGGGAGATCAGGTTGGTTGAGGCGGAGTGAGCGAAGGTGTTGAGCGAAACGATCTGCGAGCCTGCGTTTGGTTTCGCTGATGTAAAGAAGTTGACATCTAGAGCAGCGGATGCAATAGATGAGGTTGGAGGAGGTGTAGGTGAACCTCTGTCTCACCTGGAAAGACTGTTTGGGTCCTTGGATGGAGTTGAGGGGGGAGGCAAAGGGACAGGTGTTGCATCTCGTGCGGTTGCAGGGGAAAGTGCCCGGGGATGGGGTGGTTTGGGTAGGAAGGGACGAGTGGACCAGGGAGTTACGGAGGGAAAGGAATAGGTGACGTTTCAGGTCGGATCCCTTCGTCAGACTGACCCGCTGAGTTACTCCAGCATTATGTGCCGATGTTCAGTGTAAACCAGGGCGGGACGGTGGCACAGCGGTAGAGTTGCTGCCTTACAGCGCTTGCAGCGCTGGAGACCCGGGTTCCATCCCGACTACGGGTGCTGTCTGCACGGAGTTTGCATTTTCTGGCGTGGGTTTTCCCCGAGATCTTCGGTTCCCTCCCACACTCCAAAGACGTACAGGTTTGTAGGTTAATTGGCTTGATATAAATGTAAATTGGCCCTAGTGAGTGTAGGATAGTGTTAGTGTGCGGGGATCGCTGGTCGGCATGGACTCGGTGGGCCGAAGGGCCTGTATCCGTGCTGTTCCTCTAAACCAATCTAAAAACGAAACCACAGTCCCTAACTTAACATAGAATGAATGTGGACTCGGTTGGCATGGGGGCCTGTTTCCACGCTGTATGTCTAAACTAATCTAAAAACTAAACTACAGTTCCTTCCTTAACATAGACTGAAGGTGGCGTCAGTGGACATGGGGGCCTGTTTCTGTTCGATGACATTGAGCTTGGCGATGGTAAGGCCTTCAACCTGGAACTGCAGTCGCGCTAAACCTCGACAGTTGGCGGCTTTTGACGGTGCCGTCTGGCCTGGGGAGGCATGCCCCAAATACCGGCTGCCGAATGGTGAACGAGGTCTGATTGACCTGGACGTTGACACGTTGGCCTGGCTCGCCTCAACGGAGCTGCAGGTCTAAAAGGAGACCAAGAAGGCTCGCCAGCGTCTCTTCTTCCTGAGGAGACTAAAGAAGGTCCATCTGTCTCCTCAGATTCTGGTGAACTTCTACCGCTGCACTATCGAGAGCATCCTTACCTACTGTATCACAGTATGGTATGGCAACTGCTCTGTCTCCGACCGGAAAGCACTGCAGAGGGTGGTGAAAACGGCCCAACGCATCACCGGTTCCTCGCTCCCCTCCATTGAGTCTATCCAGAGTAGGCGATGTCTGCGAATGGCGCGCTGCATCGTCAAGGACAGCTCTCACCCCAACCACAGATTGTTTACCCTCCTCCCATCTGGGAGGAGCTACAGGTCTCTCCGTTCCCGGACCTGCAGGTTCAGGAACAGCTTCTTTCCTGCGGTCGTTACCTTACTTAACTCTGCGCTTCAGTGATTGCTGCCACCCCCCACCCCCCCTCGGGCACTCCTCCCATCAGTGACTGATCTCGCTCACCGGAATTTCCACTACCGCTACTGAATTACTGTATATATTATATGTTTTACTATTCCATCGCATGCACTCTGGTTAAGATGCTAATTGCATTTCATTGTCTCTGTACTTGTACACTGCACAATGACAATAAAGTTTGTATTGTATTGTATTGTATTGTATTGTAAAAGACATACGACAGAAGAAGGGGCCTGTTTCCACGCTGTATGTCTAAACTAATCTAAAAACTAAACCACAGTTCCTTCCTTAACATCGACTGAAGGTGGACTCAGTGGCCTGTTTCCACACTGAATCTTTCAATTCAATTCAATGTGCTGACCCTTTCCAGAAAAATGCTAGTTCTCTTTTTGATGGTTTCAACCTGATCGTTGAAAGTTTCCAAGTGTTTTCAGCTTGTTCAGTGCCACACGTTCGCCTCTGTGGACTAAGGGGAAATGTCACGGGGCATGGCGTTGTGGGAATGATGTTTAGGGTGTGTCCGGTTCAGTGGTCTATACCTCGCCAAAGGTGACCTCACACTGCTGAGCATGAAACGTTGGCCTCTGTTTGAAAGAGACACTGTTTGCTTCTAGAAATCTTTGTTAAGCCTGCGTCATTTATTCAGGGGAAAGGTTATGGAAAAAAATAGTACCGTAACAGTAATAGTGGCCTGAGGAATTATGACCTCAGAGTAAAGGAACCTTTCAGTGGTCACTGCTTCTGGGAGTTTCCTGCCCAACATGTAACCCCACAAAGAGGTTTCTATCTCACTCATTCAGACTGTTGACTCTCATTCTCCGTATGTCATTTTCACGCGTAAACCTTCTGGTCAGATGCTGTTACACCTTGAAGCTAATGATTCATTTCCCATTTGGCACTGTATGTTACAGAGTCATAGAGTGGCACAGTGTGGAAACAGGCCCTTCAGCCCAACTTGCCCACACCGGCCAACACGTCCCATCTACACTAGTCCCGCCTGCCCGCGTTTGGCGCAGCGGTAGAGTTGCTGCCTTACAGCGAATGCAGCGCCGGAGACCCGGGTTCCATCCTGACTACGGGCGCCGTCTGTGCGGAGTTTGTACGTTCTCCCCGTGACCCGCGTGGGTTTTCTCCGAGATCTTCGGTTTCCTCCCACACACCAAAGACGTACAGGTATGTAGGTTAATTGACTGTGTAAATGTAAAAATTGTCTCTAGTGTGTGTAGGATAGTGTTAATGTGCGGGGATCGCTGGGCGGCGCGGACTCGGTGGGCCGAAGGGCCTGTTTCCGCGCTGTATCTCTAAATCTAAAAAAATCTAAAAAAATCTAAAAATCCCTCCAAACCTGTCCTATCCATGTCCCTGTCTAACTGTTTCTTAAATGTTGGGAAAGTCCCTGCCTCATATACCACTTCTGGCAGCTTGTTCCATACACCCACCACCCTTTGTGTGAAAAAATGACCTCTCAGATTCCTATTCTTCACCTTAAACCTATGTCCTCTGGTCTTCGATTCACTTACTCTGGGCAAGAGACTCTGTGCATCTACCTGATCTATTCCTCTCATGATTTCATACACCTCTATAAGATCACCCCTCATCCTCCTGCACTCCAAGGAATGGAGTCCCAACCCCCTCAATCTCTTTCTTTTGCCCAGACCGTCTAGCCCTGCCAACATCCTCATAAATCTTCTCTGAACACTTTCCAGCTTGTCAACATCTTTCCTATAAGATGGTGCCCAGAACTGAACGCAGAGCTCTAAATGCGGACTCTTTCTGAGTTGTCTTATACAATGTTAATGCCTTTTTAAAAAATGTCTCAGAATTTTAATCCAAAGCCACTTGGAACTGGAATGCAATATATTCTAATTCATATTTTTGAAAACATACAAATCATTGAAGTTAAAATTGGTATGAGTTTCGAATCAAAGTTTTGGCTTTCCTGAACTTGGGAAACTTTGTGCCAGAGGCGAGTTTCCAGTGAACTGCTTGGCTTAATGCTATAGGATTCAGCGGAAATCAACGCTACGAACTCCCCAGAGCTTTTCTCGCGCGCTTCCTGCTTGGTACAGGATACACCCACAGGCAGCACGGGAGGTGTCTGCCATCTTGCTTGTGTAGGAAGGAACTGCAGATGCTGGTTTACAAAGAAGAAGACAGGCACAAACGTGCTGGAGTAACTCAGCGGGACAGGCAGCATCTCCGGAGAGAAGGAATGGGTGACGTTTCGGGTCGAGACCGCTTTTATAGACTTCGCCACGATCTGTGTGAGAAAGTTGCCCTTCAGGTGCCCTATGGAGCCTCCACCAGGGGGCGCCATATGATGGCTGCCTCGCCAACGGTCTTTCGCGTCTCTTTCCTTCTTCGTGTTTTTAGTTTGTTGTAAAATGTATGTTTTAGTTTATCTTTAGCGTAATGGATTATGTGTGGGGGGGGGGGGGGGGGGGTGGGGGAAACTTTTTAAATTTCTTTCCTCGACAGAGATGCGACTTTTTCTTTGTCCGTGCTGCGGCCTGACATCGTGGAGCTGGCGGCCTCTTGCTGTGGATCGACCGTAGAAGCTCCAACCGCGGGAGCCTGCGGCCCCTTTGCCAGGGATCGACTTCGGGAGCTCCAACCATGGGAGCCTGCGGACTTAACATCGTGGAGCTCATGGTCCCTGTTTAGGGACCGGCTTCGGGAGCTCCAAGCCGCGGGAGCTTCGGCCGCCCGGATCACGGGAGCTTCGATCGCCGGCTGCGGATGGTTCGACTCCCCCGTCCGCGGGAGAAAAGGAGGAAAGAGGATCAGACTTTACTGCCTTCCATCACAGTGGGGAATGGGGAGGAGCCGCTGTGGTGGATGTTTATGTCAATTTTTTATACAGTTGTGTGTCTTGTTGCTTTATTGGTATGAGTGTATGGCAAACCAAATTCCTCGTATGTTGCAAAACATACTTGGCTAATAAATTACGAATATGACTATGATTATGAAGGTGCAAAGGATGAATTAAAAAATGCCACAAGGTGGAAAGTTGTAGGATTTAAACACAGGTAACATTCGCTACAGGTTATTCAATCCCTGCACGAAAGTCACCAGAATTAAATGTACAGAGTCAAGTGCAATCAGAGGCACTCTATGTGTGGAACGCCAGCAACTAAAGTCAAATGTTCCCTCACCCTCATTCAACTGTGTTTCATTACAGTGGAAAAGAAGTTTATGACATTTATTTTTAAGGTCTTAATTGATAGGAGCAGAATTAGGCCATCCGGCCCTTCAAGTCTACTCCGCCTTTCAATCATGGCTGATCTATCTCTCCCTCCTCACCCCATTCTCCTGCCTTCTCCCCATAACCCCTTATTTTCGTCCTCTCCCGATGTTCTTCAAATCGTTTGGCTTCTGCTGGGAGTACAGATCCACATTCAGTTCCCCACCCTGACTGCAATATTCCTAAGTGTCATTGGTGGCTCCCGACATCTAGGACGCTACCACATACTGATGCAAAGTTTTATCTTGTAACTAGACCAAGTGGACCCGGGGGAGGGGGCCCAAACCTCTCCTGCATTGGTGCACCACCCTCCCCTCCCCCCTCCCCTCTCCTCCCCCTTCTCCTCTCTGCCCCCCTCCCCCTCTCCCTCCCCTCCCCCTCCCTCTCCTTCCCCCTCACCCCTACCCATCCACTCCATCCCCCTTATCCTCCCTCCTCCCCCTCCCTCCCTCCTTCCCCCTGTCCCTCCACCCCCTCCCCCCTTCCCTCCCTCCCCCCTCCCTCCCTCCCTAGGAGATAGATTTAAACTTTAAAACGTGAATAACTTTTGCTGGAACAGAGAGTATTTTTTTCTCATACTGGACCAAGTGGACCCGTTGGGCCCAAACCTCTCCTGCATTGGTACAGCACCCTCTGCTCTCCCCCTCCGCCCCCTCACCCAACCCCCTTACTCCCCTCCCCCTCACCCTCCCCCAATCCCCCCATCCTCCCCCTCCCCTCCCCCCCACTTCATCCCCCCTTATCCTCCCCCCCTCCCTCCCTCCCTCCCTCCCTCCCTAGGAGATAGATTTAAACTTTAAAATGTGAATAACTTTAAAAATATAACACCGATTTCCACGAAACATCTTCCATTACCACCAAAGGGACGACGGTGAGTAAGGTGGGCCTAAAATTGTCGCGCTATCGTGTACCGTTTTGGCTGTAGTTCAGGAACAAACAAACAAACAAACGAGAGTTTTAGTGTATAGGTGTTCCAGACAGAACAATGAAATTTTTACTTGCAGCAGCACAACAGAATGTGTAAACATAGTCATGTTAGTTTAGTTTGGAGATCCAACGGGTTTTAGGAGAGTAGTATATTTACATATCTTTTGTGTTGCTGGGCCTAAAGTTGTCACGCTATCGTGTACCGTTTTAGCTGTAGTTCAGGAACAAACAAACAAACAAACGAGAGTTTTAGTATATAAATTTAGATGTGATGGTGATCTAGATCTACGGCCCCAGCAGCTTATTTTTTATCATGACTACCATCCACTTACAATACAGAGATTTGGAGGCAAAATGTAATCATTTGGTAATATGTTTTCCAACTATGTTTAATTATCTCAAAACAGACTGCCCTGCGGCTCTCTGTTCGGCTAGGACCGTGCATTTGTCAAGTTATCCTGATGTAAATTTGAAAGTATTATCCATCATTCCATCATTCGGGCAGCACGGCGGTGCAGCGGTAGAGGTGCAGCCTTACGGAGGCCTGGGTTCGATCGCGACTACGGGCGCCGTCTGTACGGAGTCTGTACGTTCTCCCCGTGACCAGCATGTTTTCTCCGAGATCTTCGGTTTCCTCCCACACTCCAAAGACGTACAGGTTTGTTAATTGGCTTGGTATAAGACTAATTGGCTTGGTATAAGTGTAGAATTTGTCCCTAATATGTGTGTGTAGGATAATGTTTAAGAATAAGGGGTAGGCCATTTAGAACTGAGATGAGGAAAAACTTTTTCAGTCAGAGAGTTGTGAATCTGTGGAATTCCCTGCCTCAGAAGGCAGTGGAGGCCAATTCTCTGAATGCATTCAAGAGAGAGCTAGATAGAGCTCTTAAGGATAGCGGAGTCAGGGGGTATGGGGAGAAGGCAGGAACGGGGTACTGATTGAGAATGATCAGCCATGATCACATTGAATGGTGGTGCTGGCTCGAAGGGCCGAATGGCCTCCTCCTGCACCTATTGTCTATTGTCTATTGTTAATGTGCGGGGATCGCTGGTCAGTGCAGACTCGGTGGGCCAAAGGGCCTGTTTCCGCGCTGTATCTCTAAACTAAACTAAACTAAACTAAAATTCTGTCTGATTTGTTCCTCCCACACAGGCAGCATCTAATGGTGAGGGAAGCACTGGTGGGTTGATGTGAGAGAACGCACGGGCTTGTTGTTATTGATTTATCTAGGGAGCTATCTACCGACTCACTCCACATGCACAGTACCCCATGAACTTCCATTCTTGTTCAGTCAGTTGCGAAACAGTTCCCTCATCTTGTCTCAGCAGCTGCACTTCTAAACAAATGATTACACCCAGACTTTGACTTCCATTTGATGTCCATCTGGATGGCAACTGGTGACATCGGAAACAAAAATCAGATCCTTCTTGCATCGTGGTAATTTCACCCAGACCTGCAGGATATTTATATTTCACTATTTATTCACAAAACGCTGGAGTAACTCAGCAGGTCAATAGACAATAGACAATAGACAATAGACAATAGGTGCAGGAGTAGGCCATTCGGCCCTTCGAGCCAGCACCGCCATTCAATGTGATCATGGCTGATCATTCTCAATCAGTACCCCGTTCCTGCTTTCTCCCCATACCCCCTGACTCCGCTATCCTTAAGAGCTCTATCTAGCTCTCTCTTGAATGTATTCAGGGAATTGGCCTCCACTGCCCTCTGAGGCAGAGAATTCCACAGATTCACAACTCTCTGACTAAAAAAGTTTTTCCTCATCTCTGTTCTAAATGGCCTACCCCTTATTCTTAAACTGTGGCCCCTGGTTCTGGACTCCCCCAACATTGGGAACATGTTTCCTGCCTCTAACGTGTCCAACCCCTTAATAATCTTATACGTTTCGATAAGATCCCCTCTCATCCTTCTAAATTCCAGTGTATACAAACCTAGTCGCTCCAGTCTTTCAACATAGGACAGTCCCGCCATTCCGGGAATTAACCTAGTAAACCTATGCTGCACGCCCTCAATAGCAAGAATATCCTTCCTCAAATTTGGAGACCAAAACTGCACACAGTACTCCAGGTGCGGTCTCACTAGGGCCCTGTACAACTGCAGAAGGACCTCTTTGCTCCTATATTCAACTCCTCTTGTTATGAATGCCAGCATTCCATTGGCTTTCTTCACTGCCTGCTGCACCTGCATGCTTCCTTTCAGTGACTGATGCACTAGGACACCCAGATCACGTTGTACGTCCCCTTTTCCTAACTTGACACCATTCAAATAATAATCTGCCTTCCGATTCTTACCACCAATGTGGATAACCTCACACTTATCCACATTAAACTGCATCTACCATGCATCCGCCCACTCACACAACCTGTCCAAGTCACCCTGCAACTTCATAGCATCTTCCTCACAGTTCACACTGCCACCTAGCTTTGTATCATCGGCAAATTTGCTAATGGTACTTTTAATCCCTTCATCCAAGTCATTGATGTATATTGTAAATAGCTGCGGTCCCAACACCGAGCCTTGCGGTACCCCACTAGTCACTGCCTGCCATTCTGAAAGGGACCCATTTATCCCCACTCTTTGCTTTCTGTCTGTCAACCAACTTTCTATCCATGTCAGTACCCTACCTCCAATACCAAGTGCTCTAATTTTGCCCACCAATCTCCTATGTGGGACCTTGTCGAAGGCAGCATCTCGGGAGAGAAGGAATGGGTGACGTTTCGGGTCGAGACCCTTCTTCAGACTTTATATTTCAGTACATGGCTGAATTAACAATGTGCACAAAACATAGATCTACCGTGGAATTTATTGCCTTTTTCAAAATCTGATTACTTATTCATGTGCGGATTCCATACATTAAGGTGAAGGATAAAGATTGTCCTGATATATTTTATGTTGGACCATTAAAATTAGTGTATGGTGGGGAATTATTTTATCTGTTCAAACCATAACATTTCTTTGGTGAAAAGGGCATGTGTTTAATATTCAATCAATGGCCAACATTTTGTGCACCATTATTTCAAAGTGATTTTTTAATGAGCTCAGTACGTTTGCAAGCAAATAACTTAACAGGGAACAATGTTTTTTGAAGAAAGATGTTGCTTTTCTCCCCCCACTGATACAGTTCTGCTCCTGCTGGGTTGAGGATTAGCATTGCTCCTCAGCCAACCATGCACAACCATGTGTTTCCCTTTAGGTAAATCTAAGTATAGATGATTGTGTAGCCAACATATGAATCAAATTGCCGTATAGAAGTTAAAACAAGCATGTCAGTAACTGCAATAAATTAATGACAGATGCAGAAATAATTCCATTGACCCTCAAACTGAATTTTCCCTCTCTCAATCTCTATCTCTTCATCTCCCTTCATCGCTAATTTTCTTCTTCCTGCTTAGTTGTTTTATGTTCTTCTCCTCTATTTTGCTTCCTTCTTTCCCTTTCTTTCTCCCTTTTCGGTGCATTCTACTCATTACCCTCTTCCCCGTTCTTCCCTTTGTTCTCATTGTGCATTTCATTTTTTCTTTCTTTCTTTCTTTCTTTCTTTCTCTCTCTCTCTCTCTCTCTCTCTCTCTCTCTCTCTCTCTCTCTCTCTCTCTCTCTCTCTCTCTCTCTCTCTCTCTCTCTCTCTCTCTCTCTCTCTCTCTCTCTCTCTCTCTCTCTCTCTCTCTCTCTCTCTCCCTCTCCCTCCCCCTCTCCCTCTCCCTCTCCCTCTCTCTCTCCCTCTCCCTCTCCCTCTCCCTCTCCCTCTCCCTCTCCCTCTCCCTCTCCATCTCTCCCTCTCTCCCTCTCCCTCTCTCCCTCTCCCTCTCTCCCTCTCCCTCTCCCTCTCCCTCTCCCTCTCCCTCTCTCTCTCTCTCTCTCTCTCTAAACCAGGGACTCTGCAGAAAGAGTTGGATAGGTCGGGAGAGTGGGCAGAGAAGTGTCAGATGGAATATAGAGTAGCGAAGTGTGGACATGCATTATGGTAATAGGAATAAAGGTGTAGATTATTTTCTAAATGGGGAGGGAAGCCAGAAATCGGAGGTGCAAAGGGACTTGGGAGTGCTGTTGCAGGATTCCCAAAACGTTAATCTGCAAGTTGAATCAGTGGTAAAGAAAGCAAAGACGTCGAGAGGGCTGGTAGACAAAAGCAGGAATGGTCGCATTTGAAATATTGTGAGCACTTTTGTGCACCATATCTGAGGAAGCAGGTTTACAAAAATGATCCCGGGAATCATTAGGTTTAGCTCTTATGATTAAAGGAATCATAAGATTCCTTTCATGGGGAGAAAGCGGGAACGGGGTACTGATTTTAGATGATCATCCATGATCGTATTGAATGGTGGTGCTGGGTCGAAGGGCCGAGTGGCCTACTCCTGCACCTATTTTTCTGTTTCTATGTCTTTAATGAATGAGTGGGTTAACCTATGATGAGCGTTTCACGGCACTGGGCCTAACTTCACTGGAGTTTAAAAGAATGAGGGGGGACCTCATTGAAATGTATAGAATAGTGAAAGGTTTGGCTAGAGTGGATGTCTAGAGGATGTTTCCACTAGTGGGAGAGTCTAGGACCAAAGGTCACAGCCTCAGAATTAAAGGACATTCTTTTAAGAAGGAGATGAGGAGGGATTTCTTTAGTCAGAGGGTGGTGAATCAATGGAATTCTTTATCACAGACGGCTGTGGAGGCCAAGTCAGTGGATATTTTGTAAGGCAGAGGTAGATAGATTCTTGATTAGTACAGGAGCCAGAGGTTATGGGGAGAAGGCAGGAGAAAGGGGTTAGGAGGGAGAGATAGATCAGCCAGGATTGAATGGCGGAGCAGACTTGATGGGCCGAATGGCCTAATTCTGCTCCTATCACTTATGATCTTATGATCTTATGACCACAGAAGAGTCACCGAGTTGCCAGATGAGTTTTCCCTCAACTGGGAAACTGGGAAACCCACCAGTTAAGAGCCTTCTCCCCATATCCCTTGATTCCACTAACCCCTAGAGCTCTATCTAACTCTCTTTTAAATTCATCCAGTGAATTGGCCTCCAGTGCCTTCTGTGGCAGAGAATTCCACAAACTCACAACTCTCTGGATGAAAAAAAGTGTTTTTCCCATATCAGTTTTAAATGGCCTCCCCTTTATTCTTAGACTGTGTGGCCCCTGGTGCTGGACTCCCCCAACATTGGGAACATTTTTTCCTGCATCTAGCTTGCCCATTCCTTTTATAATTTTATGCGCTCAGGAACCGTTCCGTTCCACCACTAATTTTCCTTGCAACCTACTCCCCACCCGTTCCCATTGTCTCTCCCCTAGATAAACACCACTCATCCACACGGTACGGGCAATTTACACAGAGCAATAAACCTACTAACCCACACCACTTGAGAGGAAATCAGCGCCACCAGATGAGACCCACGTGGTCACTGGAAGAACATGTAGACTCCCCATGTCAGGATCGAACTCAGAGGGTCCCTGGAGCTGAGTCAGCACTTCCACCAGCTGTGCAGCTGAGGTTACTCATTACTTTGTTGCCTTGCTGCTCCCACTAGTTCTCTGTTTTACTTTAACTTTAAATGCACGCTAACTAAGTGCACCTTTCAGGTTTCCTGCCCCAGCTCCAAACCTAGTCGTGCCTGAGATGGTCTTTATCAAAATAGAAGTTGATATTAGTTGTTATTTTGTTTTTCCCCTCTCCATCGAGTCATAGAGTGATACAGTGTGGAAACAGGCCCTTCGGCCCAACTTGCCCACATGTCCCAGCTACGTCCCACCTGCCCACGTTTGGTCCACACCCCTCCAAACCTGTACTATCCATGTACCTGTCTAACTGTTTCTTAAACGTTGGGATTGTCCCAGCCTCAACTACCTCCTCTGGCAGCTCGTTCCGTACACCCACCACCCTTTGTGTGAAATGTTACCCCTCAGATTCCTATTAAATCTTTTCCCCCTCACCTTAAACTTATGTCATCTAGTCCTCGATTCACCTACTCTGGGCAAGAGACTGTGCATCTACCCGATTTATTCCTCTCATGATTTTACACACCCTGACCAGTTTATATTATGTGGGAGAATTTTGTGAATGAAATTAAAAGAGAGTTAGATAGAGCTCTAGGGGCTGGCAGAACCAAGGGATATGGGGAGAAGGCAGGCACGGGTTACTGATTGTGGATGATCAGCCATGATCACAATGAATGGCGGTGCTGGCTCGAAGGGCCAAGTGGCCTCCTCATGCACCTACTTTCTATGTTTCTGTTTCTATGTTTCTATGAACTGAAATTCTCCTCTACCTGCCTGTGTTCACTCCACTGGAATGGACTAACTCCAGATATTTCTGCTTCCCGATTTATATCCAAATCTCCAAAATAGGTCTGCCCTTCTCGAAATGTGATTGTGCTGAAATTTATGTTGGATCTCGCTGTGTGACTGGTATTCACAGAATGGCTCTGTTAACATTTTCAAAGTCCCTCTGGAGCTGCTGCCTTGTGGATTGTAAAACTTGAAGTAATTAAAGTTGCTGTTCCATTGAAGTGAAACTATGAAATGATGTAGGAATTAGTAGCTGAACAAAAAAGTGATTAAGACTGACATTGATATTAATGAGGTATCCAGTACAATGTTTTTTTCCACAAGAAATGTGATAACCGACAGCTGTTTTGTCGGCCGTTAGCCTGAATCTGAAATAACTCCAGAGTTTGCGCAGGGACGTCCGATTGTGTAAAAAGGTAAAAGTTCACCCAATGATTTTTACACAACAAAACATCTGTAGGTGGTGATTTGTGGGCCTCCATTTTCACACAAGGGTCTGCTAGATTAATTTTCAGTGCATTCTATTCTCTAAACCTGGTGGATGCCATTTCATGACCTTGTTGGAAGATCGTGAGATGGAGAGGAGATTTGTTTTTAGGCCAAGTATATTTTTCTGCTGGAAAAACCTTCTGATTAAAAGCAGATGTTCATGAAACGTCCACACATATAAAAACCTTTTTGGTGCTTAATGTTTGTGGCATTGAACTATTTGTGGACCGATCTTGTACAAATGATCTGTTTTTACCTTTTTTCAGCAAGTTTCTGCCTTTATCTTCTTCCTTTAACTATCTATTAACTACTAGATGTTGACCTTTAGATAAGTTTAGTTTAGATTAGATTAGATTAATTTTGTTTCATTTCGTTTCGTTTTGTTTCGTTTAGTTTAGATTAGATTTGTTTAGTTTAGTTTAGATTAGATTAGTTGAGTTTTGTTGAGTTTAGTTTAATTTAGAATTTAGATTAGATTAGATTAGATTAGTTTAGTTTAGCTTAGTTTAGAATAGTTTAGTTTAGTTTAGATTAGTTTTGTTTTGTTTTGTTTAGTTTAGCTTGGATTAGTTTAGTTTAGTTTAGTTTAGTTTAGTTTTGTTCAGTTTAGTTTAGATTAGTTTAGATTAGATTAGTTGAGTTTCATTGAGTTTAGATTAGTTTAGTTTAGTTTAGTTTAGATTAGATTAGATTCGGTTAGATTAGATTAGATTAGATTAGATTAGATTAGATTAGATTAGATTAGATTAGATTAGATTAGATTAGATTAGATTAGATTAGATTAGATTAGATTAGATTAGATTAGATTGGATTAGATTAGATTAGATTAGATTCGATTAGATTACTTTAGTTTAATTGTTTAGTTTAATTTAGTTTAGTTTAGTTTAGTTTAGTTTAGTTTAATTTAGTTTAGTTTAGTTTAGTTTAGTTTTGTTGAGTTTAGTTTAGATTAGTTTAGATTAGATTAGTTGAGTTTCATTGAGTTTAGTTTAGTTTAGTTTAGATTAGATTAGATTAGTTTAGATTAGATTAGTTGAGTTTCATCAAGTTTAGATTAGTTTAGTTTAGTTTAGTTTAGATTAGTTTAGTTTAGATTAGATTAGATTAGATTCGATTCGATTCGATTCGATTCGATTAGATTAGATTAGATTAGATTAGATTAGATTAGATTAGATTAGATTAGATTAGATTAGATTAGTTGAGTTTCGTTTAGTTTAGATTAGATTAGTTTAGTTTAGCTTAGTTTAGAATAGTTTAGCTTAGATTAGATTAGATTAGTTTAGATTAGATTAGTTCAGTTTTGTTGAGATTAGATTAGATTAGATTAGATTAGATTAGATCAGATTAGATTAGATTAGATTAGATTAGATTAGATTAGATTAGATTAGATTAGATTAGATTAGATTAGATTAGATTAGATTAGATTAGATTAATTGAGTTTTGTTGAGTTTAGTTTAGTTTAGAGATACTGCCCTGAAACTGTCCCATCGGCCCACTGAATCCATGCCAACCAGCGATCCCCATACACTAACACTATCCGACACCCTCGGGACAATTGACTATTTTTACCAATTAACCTACAAGCATGTATGTCTTTGGAGTGTGTGAGGAAAGGGGGAGTTCTCGGAGAATACACACGTGGTCACGGGGCGAAAGTAGAAACTCCATGAGCACGTCTAGCCAAGATCGAACCTGGGTCCCTGGTGTTGTAAAGGGGGCAAGACTACCGCTGCGCCACCGCGCCACACTGACAGAGCACAACGTTTGGATTCAATTACAATAGAGATCTGATAGATATTGGCCAAATACAACAAATATCTCTCCTTCTGGATTAGAGAATTGTAAACACATTGTAACTTACGATGCTAACTATATTTTTTAATTCTTTATTTTGAAAGAAACAAAAATAATTACATTTACAGTAGACAGACCACACAATTCTATCAAATTTGGAGCCTGATACTAAGGCCAGGATGGTAAAATAGCAGACATTTCTTGAATTTCTAAGTTGTCCGAGGGGAACTGAAATCAAAGTACTGCAATAATACGAAATTTTGAAAAACACCAGAAAATCTTGCAGTGGAACCACTTTGCAATTGTTCGGTCGATGATGTCAAAATAGAACGTAGAACAGTGCAGGAACAGGCCCCTTGGCCCACAATGTTTCTGCCAACTGCATGATTGTGGAGGGGTCTTATTCTCCTTGGAGATCTGTGACCAGTCGTGATCCGACCTATCTACATTTAGTTTATTATTGCCACGTGTGCCAAGGTACAGTGAAAAGCATTTGTTACTGACTGCCATCCAGTCAGTAGAATGACAATGCATGATTACAATTGAGCCATTTACAGTGTGCAGATACATGATAAGGGAATAACGTTTGGTGCAAGGTAAAGCCAGCAAAGTCCGATCAAGGACAGTCCGAGGGTCACCAATGAGGTAGATGGTAGTTCAGCACTGCTCTCTGGTTGTGGTAGGATGATTCAGTTGCCTGATAACAGCTGGGAAGAAACGGTCCCTGAATCTGGAGGTGTGCGTTTTCACACTTCTGTACCTTTTGCCCGATGGGAGAGGGGAGAAGAGGGAGTGGCCAGGGTGCGACTCGTCCTTGATTTATATCCAGGTTATTCAAATATATCACAAACAACAGAGGTCACAGCAGTGATCCATGTGGAACACCATGGACTTTCCATCACAACCCACTGTCTGATCTGGGTAAGCCAAGTCACCCTGGATCCCATGCATCTTAATCTTCGGGATCAATGAATGACTTTCTGAAATGTCATTCGTTGAAGACCACATCTACTCCCCTACCCTTATCAACCATCTTCATGGCCTCCTCGAAAAACTCAATCAATGTTGTACAATATGAGCTGCCTCAGCCAGATCCATGCTGACTGTCCCATCCTCTTCCAATGGTGAGTGAGCCTATCCCCCAGAATCCTCTCCAATAGTTTCCCTTCCACTGTTCAGAGGCTCACCGCCCCACAATTCTCTCTACTTCCCTTCTTAAACAAAGGAACATTGCTACTCTCCAGTCCTCTGGCACTCTGCCTGTGACTAGAGAGGACGATAAGCAAGATTCCCAATGCAAATAACTCATTTTGTACCTCGACCACACCTTCTGACTCCAAACATAAACTCCCCTCTTTTTCCTTGAGTGGTCCAACCTTCCTTGTAAAATGTACATATCAAGAGCTTTGGGTAGACACAAAATGCTGGAGTAACTCAGCGGGTCATGCAGCATCTCGGGAGAGAAGGAATGGGTGACGTTTCAGATCGAGACCAGAGTCTGAAGAAGGGTCTCGACCCGAAACGTCACCCATTCATTCTCTCCCGAGATGCTGCCTGACCCGCTGAGTTGCTCCAGCATTTTGTGTCTACCTTCAATTTTAACCAGCATCTGCAGTTTTTTTCCTACTCAAGAGCTTTGGGTTTCTTTTCTTCACCGATTACCAACAACATCTCACAGCCCCTGCTCGCCCTTCGAATTCCTTGCTTGATTTATTTTCTGTTTTTTTAATATTCCGTAAAGACCCTGTCTTTCATCTAGAGAGTTAGGTAGAGCTCTAGGGGCTGTCTTTCATCTTCCTAAAGCATTGTTACTTTCTTTTTGACCAAATTTACAAGATCAGTGGCAAACATCCAGACCCAACAAACATGATGTGATATTATGTGATCTTATCTGACCTTAGCCGTTCTGCACCAGTTCCAACATCCTTACTAGGAAATAATTTGAATCTAGTAAAAATAGATGACGGTGCATTTAACTACAATTGAAATAATTGTTTTGATAACTGAGGCACATGGTATTATTGGTCAATATTTAACATCCACCATCATGAAGTGCTTTCAAATGTTCAAAGGTCAGTTTATTGTCATGTGTACCAATTAAGGTACTGTGAAATTCGATTTACCATACAGCCATACTAAAATAATGGCAACAAGACCCAAGAAAATTTAACATAAACATCCACCACAGCGGATTCCCTACATTCCTCACTGTGATGGAAGGTAACTTTTTCAGTCAGAGAGTTGTGAATCTGTGGAATTCTCTGCCTCAGAAGGCAGTGGAGGCCAATTCTCTGAATGCATTCAAGAGAGAGCTAGATAGAGCTCTTAAGGATAGCAGAATCGGGGGTTTGGGGAGAAGGCAGGAATGGGGTACTGATTGAGAATGATCAGCCATGATCACATTGAGTGGTGGTGCTGGCTCGAAGGGCAGAATGGCCTCCTCCTGCACCTATTGTCTATTGTCTATTGTCTATTGTCTATTGTCTAATAAAGTCCAATCTTCTTCCTCTTAATTCCCCCACAGTCGGGGCGGTCGAAGCCCCCGCATTGGGGAGGTCGAAGCTCCTGCGGCCTGGAACTCCCGAAGTCGGTCTCTAACCAGGGACCGCCAGCTCCACGATGTTAAGACTGCAGGCTCCCGCGCTTGGAGCTCCAAGATCGGTCCCCGACAGGGATCGCCAGCTCCACGATGTTAAGACCGCAGGCTCCCACTGTTGGAGCTCCCAAAGTCAGTCTCCAGCGGAGGCCGCCAGCTCCACGATGTTAAAGTCCGCAGGCTCCCGCAGTTGGAGCTCCAAGATCGGTCCCCGACAGGGATCGCCAGCTCCATGATGTTAAGACCGCAGACTCCCACTGTTGGAGCTCCCAAAGTCGGTCTCCAGCAGAGGCCGCCAGCTCCTCGACATTAGGCTGCAGTGCGGACAGAAATATAATACAGAAAAATATCGCATCTCTCTCTCTCGATAAGAGATTAAAAAAAGTTTCCCCCAACTCCCCTCCCCACCCCCCACATAAAACAAGGTAAAGAATGAAAAACATACATTTAACACATACTAAAAAAACAACAAAGATGGAAGGGATAGACAGACTGTTGGTGGCGCCACCCAGTGGTCGAGAGGCTAGTTCTGGAATGCATTAAATCCAGTCTACTCAGTGACTTTGAGCCACTGCAGTTCGCCTACCGCCTCAATGGGTCCAAGGATGATTCCATCGCCCTGGCCTCACACTCATCCCTGGAACACATGGATAAGGGAGATACCTAAGTCAGACTCCTATTCATAGACTACAGCTCTGCTTTCAAGATGCTGCCTGACCTGCTGAGTTACTCCAGCATTTTGTGAAATAAATACCTTCGATTTGTACCAGCATCTGCAGTTATTTTCTTAACAGCTCTGCATTCAATATCATTATCCCATCCAAGCTAATCACCAAACTTGTGGAAGGTGCAGTCAGAACTCGTCTCTGCAACTGGATCCTCAAATTCCTGACCAGCAGACCCCAATCAGTGAGGATAGGAGACAAATCATCCCCCGCGATAATCCTCAACATTGCTGCTCTGCAAGGATGTGTTCTCAGCCCCTTCTTCACTCCTTGTACACCCACAACTGTGCAGCCATGTACAAATCTAATTCCATTCACCAATTCGCAGATGACACCACCATTGTGGGCTGGATGTCAAATAATGATGAGACGGAACACAGGAAGGAGATCGAGAACCTCGTGTCCTGGTGTCGAGACACAACCTTTGTCTCGACGTCAGCAAGACAAAGGAGATAGTGATGGACTTCGGGAAGTGAAGCTGTACCCCCACCCCAGTTTGCATTGACAGCGCCGAAGTAGAGATGGTTGAAAACTTCATATTCATAGGAGTCAACATCACCAACAACTTCTCCTGGACCACCCAAGAAACCACATCAACGCCTCTACTTCCTTGGAAAGCTTAGAAAGTTCGGCATGTCCCCAACCACTCTCACAAATTCCCACAGATTTGCTGTTGAAAGCGTTTTATCAGGACGCATCACAGCTTAGTTTGGGAACAGCTCCATCCAAGACCGCAAGAAATTGCAGAGAATTGTGGACGCAGCCCAGACCATCACACAAACCAATCTCCCTTCCATTGACTCCATCTACACCTCACGCTGCCTCGGCAAGGCCAGCAGCACAATCAAGGACCAGTCTCACCACAATCACTCCCTCTTCTCCCCTCTCCCTTCAGGCAAGAGGTACAGAAGTGTGAAAACGCACACCTCGAGATTCAGGGGCAGTTTCTTCCCAGCTGTTATCAGGCGACTGAACCATCCTATCAACACCTGGAAGGTATTTATTCACAAAATGCTGGAGTAACTCAGCAGGTCAGGCAGCATCTCGGGAGAGAAGGAATGTCACCCATTCCTTCTCTCCTGAGATGCTGCCTGACCTGCTGAGTTACTCCAGCATTTTGTGAATAAATACCTTCGATTTGTACCAGCATCTGCAGTTATTTTCTTATATCAACATCTGGAAATCAGTCCTGAGCTACTATCTATCTCATTGGAGACCCTCGGACTATCTTTAATCGCTCGTTACTGGGCTTTAATCTTGCACTAAATGTTATTACCTTTATCCTGCATCTGGACAATGTGGTCGGCTCGATTGTAATCATATATGGTCTTTCCACTGACTGATTAGCATGCAATAAAAAGCTTTTCACTGTACCTCGGTACATGGGACAATAAACAAAACAAAACTAAACTAAACTAAACTAAACTAAAATAAGGAACTTTCTCAATTCTCTGCTGCCTGAAGTTCATCCCATGATCTGTAATACTTGGATATAAAGTTCCTTCCCTTTTATCTATCACTACGGCAGCACGGTGGCGCAGCGGTAGAGTTGCTGCCTTACAGCGAATGCAGCGCCGGAGACTCAGGTTCAATCCTGACTACGGGCGCCGTCTGTACGGAGTTTCGTACGTTCTCCCCGTGACCTGCGTGGGTTTTCTCCGAGATCTTCGGTTTCCTCCCACACTCCAAAGACGTACAGGTGTGTAGGTTGTAAAAATTGTCTCTAGTGGGTGTAGGATAGTGTTAATGTGCGGGGATCGCTGGGCGGAGCGGACCCGGTGGGCCGAAGGGCCTGTTTCTGCGCTGTGTCTCTAAATCTAAATCTAAAAATCTATCACTAGACCAAGTGGACCCGTTGGGCCCAAACCTCTCCTGCATTGGTGCAGCACCCTGTCCTCCCCCCCTCCCCTCTCACCTCAACACCCCCTCCCCTCACCCTTCTCCCCCACTCCCTCCTTCCTCCCTCCCTCCCTCCTCCCCTCCCCCTCCCCTCCTCTTAAACTTAAAAATGTGAATAACTTAAAAAAATATAACACCGATTTCAATAAAACTACTTGCATTATCACTAAAGTGACAATGGTGAGTAAGGTGGGCCTAAAATTGTCGTGCTATCGTGTACCATTTTGGCTGAAGTTCAGTCACAAACAAGATAACAAACGAGAGTTTTAGAATATAGATGGCAGGTTTCCTCTGCCACCTTGTCAGCAGTTTATAAATCACTCTAAGCATTGCCAAGATGGCACTGGGTGAGTTATCCTCAGTCATCAAATTTCTCAAGGCGGTGAACCCTGGTCCCTTGTTCAATATTGCTGATGACTTTCAATCAAGCTAACTTCAGGATCGAGGAAAGTACTCCCCAAAGCGTTCCTCCCGCCTCACACTGGGCGCCAACAATCTTCACCACTGCTCGGCCATCATACGCTGTGCTTAACGCTCCATCCCTCACTCTCATTTTGGCCAAGGTGATCATTTATCGGTGTTGGACAGGCCAGCTTAGATGCAGTCATTGAAGTACGAGGCACCAACAATGACTGTAAGGCAGCAGTGATCAGAGGACGGCATCCGCGTGCGGACTGCCTTGAGTTGATGGACTAGAAGATGTTCAAGACCACTTCATCAGGGAGCGGCAGCGACAGCGTCTTCGCCCGCCCCGAATCGCGGGGCTTGGGTCGGCCCGCCGCGGACCTTTCACCGTCCGGCGCGGCCTGGAATAGGCCGCGTGATTTTCTCCGCCCGGCGGGGGCTTCAATGTCGGGAGCCCCGACCGCCCCGATGTGGCAACTACAACAGCCTGACCGCGGGAGAAGACGGCAGAGAAGAGAAAAAGACATTCTGGCCTTCCATCACAGTGAGGAGGTGACTGGAGGAGACTCACTGTGATGGATGTTTCTTTTGTTTGGTGTTAGTTTGTGATTGTGTGTGTTATTGCATTTTTATTGATTATTCTTAGTGGTCTTATTGTTGAACTGCGGGTAATGTTTCATTTCACTACACATTTATGTGTGCGTGACAAATAAACGACTATTGACCCTATTGTCCAGCCTGAATGAATGCATCAGGGCCATTACTGGTCTCATCCAAAAATGCATTGGCATCCGTGTTCTGGCACAGACAATTAAACAGACTGGTCCCACCAAGATGCAGTACAGACCGCCACAGGAGATCCTTCTTCCTGGTGGCTATCAAACTGTACAATTCCTCCCCCTTCTGTCGTGGGGTAGACTGACTCCCCTCCTCTCCCACCACCCCCCCCCCCCCCAATCCCCAAATATTTGCACATCCCCAATCCTTTCCACTCGTCATTTTAATTCCACGTTCATGTATCTTGTGTTTTATGACTGTTGGCAGACCAATCCCTCTCCGGGGATAAATAAAGTTCTATCGTATCCTGTCATTTATCCTAACCAGAAGTCTTGGATGAACAGGGAGTGAAAACTCTCTGCTAAAGTCCAGATCTGAGGCTTTCAAGGAGGATGACCTTTACTGTACAAATACTTGCAAGCATGATTTCAGTAAAGTTATCAGGAATGCAAAGAGAGAACTCCAAAATAAGCTGGAAGCTCAATTTAATCAGGTGAATGCTAGGCAACTAGCATGTATACACTGGAATTTAGAAGGATGAGAGGAGATCTTATCGAAACGTATAAGATTATTAAGGGGTTGGACACGTTAGAGGCAGGAAACATGTTCCCAATGTTGGGGGAGTCCAGAACAAGGGGCCACAGTTTAAGAATAAGGGGTAGGCCATTTAGAACTGAGATGAGGAAAAACATTTTCAGTCAGAGAGTTGTGAATCTGTGGAATTCTCTGCCTCAGAAGGCAGTGGAGGCCCATTCTCTCAATGCGTTCAAGAGAGAGCTAGATAGAGCTCTTAAGGGATAGCGGAGTCAGGGGGTATGGGGAGAAGGCAGGAACGGGGTACTGATTGAGAATGATCAGCCATGATCACATTGAATGGCGGTGCTGGCTCGAAGGGCCAAATGGCCTCCTCCTGCACCTATTGTCTATTGTCTATTGTCAACTGTGGCAGGGCCTGAATACTATTTTGGGCTAAAAGTTAAAATCAGGATCGATCTTTTGCAACACCATGTTCCAACCAGATGGGCCCGATGCCTTTTACGCCAACTTTGAACAGGCAATCAGAGTTCCATCTTCCCCTGCTTGGTCAGTCCCATCATCTCAATGGCTGAACTCAGGTCTGTGTTCTCCAGGGTAGACTCTCAGATAGCCACTGGCCCAAGTGGTGTCCCTAGGCAGTTTCTGGAATTCTGTGTCAATTATCTGGCCACTGTTTGCATCGACCCTTTAACTTCTGACTGAACTGTCTACTGTGACTATCTGCTTCAAGGAAACACCTCTTATTCTAGTCCCTAAGAAAAATAAAGTGACCCATCTCAATGCACAGCATGGTGCGCAGCGGTAGAGTTGCTGCCTGGCAGCGCTAGTGACCCGGGTTCCATCCTGAATACGGGCGCTGTCTGTACGGAGTTTGTACGTTCTCCCCGTGACCTGCGTGGGTTTTCTCCGGGATCTCCGGTTTCCTCCCACCCTCCAAAGACGTACAGGTTTGTAGGTTAATTGGCTTGGTGGAAATGTAAAATTGTCCCTGGTGTGTGTAGGATAGTGTTAGAGCATGGAGGTCAGTGGTCGGCAAGGACTCGGTGGGCCGAAGGTCCTGTTTCCGCACTGCATCTCCAAACTAAACTGAACTAGACTGCTCCCAGTAAATATAACATTGGCGATAACTAGTGTTTTGAAAGAGGCAGTACATGAGAGTTTCGTTTTAAATCATGGAAAATTTTGAGAAGTGGATTTTTAAACATAAATTCCTCTTGGTGATAACTTTGATGAGCAATATGTGCAACTCACAAAACGGAGGCACATATTCGTACAAGGATTAATAGAAATGTTTTCATACATAATCACTGAGCAGGAAAGAATTATCTACATCCCTCACATCATTTCTCTACTCTGAAAGTAAACATGCAGGTACAGCAGGCAGTGAAGAAAGCCAATGGCATGTTGGGAGAGGATTTGAGTTTAGGAACAAGGAGGTCCTACTGCAGTTTTACAGGGCCCTGGTGAGACCGCACCTGGAGTATTGTGATCTGGGTGTCCTAGTGCATCAGTCACTGAAAGGAAGCATGCAGGTACAGCAGGCAGTGAAGAAAGCCAATGGCATTGTTGGCCTTCATTGTGAGAGGATTTGAGTTTAAAAACAAGGAGGTCCTACTGCAGTTGTACAGGGCCCTGGTGAGACCGCACCTGGAGTATTGTGTGCAGTTTTGGTCTCCTAATTTGAGGAAGTGCAACGTAGGTTCACCAGGTTAATTTCCGGGATGGCGGGACTGACATATGATGAAAGAATGGTTCGACTGGGCTTGTATTCGCTGGAATTTAGGATGAGAGGGGATCTTATAGAAACATATAAAAAATTTAGAGGATTGGACAGGGAAGATGCAGGAAAAATGTTCCCGGTGTTGGGGGAGTCCAGAACCAGGGGTCACAGTTTAAGAATAAGGGGTAGGCCATTTAGGACTGAGATGAGGAAAAACTTTTTTACCCAGAGTTGTGAATCTGTGGAATTTTCTGCCACAGAAGGCAGTAGAGGCTAATTCACTGGATGTGTTCAAGAGAGAGTTAGATTTAGATTTAGATTTAAAGATACAGCGCTGAAACAGGCCCTTCGGCCCACCGAGTCTGCGCCGCCCAGCGATCCCCGCACACTAACACTATCCTACACACACTAGGGACAATTTTTATATTTACCCAGTCAATTAACCTACATACCTGTACGTCTTTTGAGTGTGGGAGGAAACCGAAGATCTTGGAGAAAACCCACGCAGGTCACGGGGAAAACGTACAAACTCCGTACAGACGGCGCCCGTAGTCCGGATCGAACCTGAGTCTCCGGCGCTGCATTCGCTGTAAGGCAGCAACTCTACCGCTGCGCCACCGTGCCGCCCTAGGGATCTCTTAGGGCTATGGGATTCAAGGGATATGGGGAAAAAGCTCGGAACGGGGAACTGAATTTAGATGATCAGCCATGGTCGTATTGAATGGCGGTGCTGGCTCACAGGGCCGAATGGCCGAATGGTCGAATGGCCTTCTCCTGCACCCATTTTCTATGTTTTCTATGTTCCTGGACTTTGGCCTGCTGTACGACTAGGGCAAGGCTGGATTGCACGAAGTACAATGAGCCCCAGGCCACTGAACATCGCTCTGCAGTGTGGTCCAGGCAGCAACATGTCAACTGTGTAGTGGAAATGGAAATGCTGCGACCTATTGCAATAAGGCAGACAACACCAGTTGAAGTTGAAGGGTTGGAATTGAAGGGCCAACATTTTTAGTCATGGATTAAATTTTAATGCTTCTCATTGAAACATATAAAACATATAAGATTATTAAGGGGTTGGACACGCTAGAGGCAGGAAACATGTTCCCGATGTTGGGGGAGTCCAGAACCAGGGGCCACAGTTTAAGAATAAGGGGTAGGCCATTTAGAACGGAGATGAGGAAAAACCTTTTCAGTCAGAGAGTTGTGAATCTGTGGAATTCTCTGCCTCAGAAGGCAGTGGAGGCCAATTTTCTGGATGCTTTCAAGAGTGAGTTAGATAGAGCTCTTAAGGATAGCGGAGTCAGGGGGTATGGGGAGAAGGCAGGAACGGGGTACTGATTGAGAATGATCAGCCATGATCACATTGAATGACGGTGCTGGCTCGAAGGGCCGAATGGCCTCCTCCTGCACCTATTGTCTATTGTCAACGAGATGCAAATCGCCTCTCACTATTTTGGAGATTGTACGGGGAGGGGGGAGTATGGCTCAGCATGGCCTGTTTCTGGACACTGCCTCTGTACTGAGGATTACAAAATGGTGCCAGTGGGTGCAAGAGCACAATCCTGAGCCAACGTGACTTTACACCACATTAGACAGTGTGCAGTGATCATTAACAAGAAGGCTGCAGGGCAGTCAGTTCATGAAGCTGTTCACTGTTTCGATGCCAATTCTGCAACTTGGAAGCCCAACGCTCCCCAACGCTTCCCTTTTCAAACATTTACCATATTCCAACTAAAAAAAAACAGCCCTTCTTACTGGGAACTGTCTAACTGGCTTCCGTTTCCATCGGGGATTTTATATCTGTAGGCTCATCCAATTCCCTTTTATTGCCTGGATCGTATGACACGGGGCAGGGAGCCAATGTCTAGTCTGTTGGTGTTGGCCTAGACAATAAACTATAGACAATAGACAATAGGTGCAGGAGTAGGCCATTCGGCCCTTCGAGCCAGCACCGCCATTCAATGTGTTCATGGCTGATCATTCTCGATCAGTACCCCGTTCCTGCCTTCTCCCCATACCCCCTGACTCCGCTATCCTTAAGAGCTCTATCTAGCTCTCTCTTGAACCTTTATTCTTAAACTGTGGCCCCTGGTTCTGGACTCCCCCAACATTGGGAACATGGGAAAAGAGGTAAGATACAGAAACTAAGGTCTATTGCTTAATGGATATTAGTGGTCTTCACTGCGGTATCGCACCTAATGATGTCTTCAAGCATACGTGGAAGCTGTCTTAGGTTGCATCTATAGGGTGGCACGGTGGCGCAGCAGTAGAGTTGCTGACTTATAGCACCAGAGACCCGGGTTTAATCCTGACTACGGGTGCTGTCTGTACGGAGTTCATCCGTTCTCCCCTTGACCTGTGTGGGTTTTGTCTGGGATCTCCGGTTTCCTCGCACACTCTAAAGACGTACAGGTTTGTAGGTAAATATGCTTGGTAAAATTGTAAATTGTCCCTAGTGTGTGTAGGATAGTGTTGGTGTGCGGGGATCGCTGGGCGGCGCGGGGACCCGGTGGGCCGAAGGGCCTGTTTCCGCGCTGTATCTCTAAACTAAACAAAACTCTACATGTAGGAAGTAACTGCAGATGCTGGTTTAAACCGAAGATGGACACAATTAGCTGGAGTAACTCAGCGGGACAGGCAGCATCTCTGGAGAGGAGGACAGGGTGATGTTTCGGGTCGAGACCCTTCTTCAGACCCCTTCTAAAACTAAATTATCCCTGCTTTTTTTTGTCCTTCTCCTGATTGCCCTGCTCCTCGACATCTTGCCCAATAACCATTCCAATATTTTGCTTGGGTAGTTTACACCCCAGCGGTATGAACATTGACCTCTAACTTCAGATAGCCCGTGCTTTCCCTCTCCATCCCCTCCCCCTTCCCAGTTCTCCCACTAGTCTTAATGTTGAAAGACTGCAGCGACTAGGCTTGAATATGCTGGCATTTAGAAGGATGAGAGGGGATCGTATCGAAACATATAAGATTATTAAGGGGTTGGACACGTTAGGGGCAGGAAACATGTTCCCAATTGTTGGGGGAGTCCAGAACAAGGGGCCACAGTTTAAGAATAAGGGGTAGGCCATTTAGAAACGGAGATGAGGAAAAACTTTTTCAGTCAGAGAGTTGTACATCTGTGGAATTCTCTGCCTCAGAAGGCAGTGGAGGCCAATTCTCTGAATGCATTCAAGAGAGAGCTAGATAGAGCTCTTAAGGATAGCGGAGTCAGGGGGTATGGAGAGAAGGCAGGAATGGGGTACTGATTGAGAATGATCAGCAATGATCACATTGAATGGTGGTGCTGGCTCGAAGGGCCGAATGGCCTCCTCCTGCACCTATTGTCTATTGTCTATTGTCTACTGTCTCCGACTACATTCTATCTTTGTCCCGCCCCCTCCCCTGACATCAGTCTGAAGGAGGGTCTCGACCCGAAACGTCACCCATTCCTTCTCTCCAGAGACGCTGCCTGACCTGCTGAGTTACTCCAGCATTTTGTGTCGACCTTCAATTTAAACCAGCATCTGCAGCTCTTTCCCGACCATTGTCAAGAGCTGCCCTTCTCAGTGCAGAGAGCGGCAGACCCATCCCAAATCCCAAGACTCACAGATCACGCACAGCTAGACTGTGTCACTGAGGATCACACGGTGGACGTCGATGTGTCAGCCATCTGCTTGGTCGCATTTCATATTGCGGCTTGGCTCTCAACATACCTTCCTGTAGGCTGTTGCCAAATGAAAACAAAGGCCTAAAGAAAATATTGTACAAATAAATATTCAAGGATTTAACGTTGAGAATATAATATCAAGCTAACAGCAGCGTAAATGTGGTGTGAAACTCGCCAGATTCTGCTCCAACTCCATCTACAACTCTGCCACAGAATTCAGAGTGGAATTCTCTGCCACAGAGGGCAGTGGAGGCCAATTTACTGGATGAATTTAAAAGAGTTGGATACTCTAGGGGCTAGCGGAATCAAGGGATATGGGGAGAAGGCAGGCACGGGTTACTGATTGTGGATGATCACAATGAATGGCGGTGCTGGCTCGAAGGGCCAAATGGCTTCCTACAGCACCTATTTTGTATGTTTCTATGTTTCCATGTTACAAGTTCACAGAAAACACCATTGTGGTGGGCTAGATCTTGAAGAAGGAAGGAAACAGAGAGCTTCGTAACGTTGTGTCAAGGCAACAATGTTCACCGGCTGAAGGAACCAGTTATTGACTGCCAGACCCGTGGTGCAGTACCTACGCCATTCAGCATCAATGGTGCCGAAGTGGAACTTCACATTCCATGGGGTCAATATCACCAACAATCTGGCCTAGACCAACCAGTTTGAGGCTGTGGCCAAACAAAGCACTGGTGCCTCTACTTCTTCAGAAGTACCAGCTCTTACCAACTACACCGTAGAAAGCTGGCTCGAAGGTGCTGGCTCGAAGGGCCGAATGGCCTCCTCCTCCACCTATTGTCCATTGTCTAAAGCATACTGTTGGGTTGCATCAGACCTTGGTTTGGGAACAGCTCTGCCAAAGACTGCAGGATGTTAGAGAGTTGTGAATGGAGCCCAGCCCACCATTGCAACCATCTACACTTCACGCTGTCTAGGCAGAGCAGCCGACAAGGTCAAGGACCTTTCTCACCTCAGTCATCCCCTCTTCTCCCCTCTCTCATCGGGCAGAAAATACAAAAAAAGCTTGACTGCATCCATATCACAATCCTCAGGATAAGCTCCTGCCCTTCTACTACCTGTCTTCTGAATGGTCCTCCCACAAGATAGACAGATTCTTGATCGGTACGGGTGTCAGAGGTTATGGGGAGAAGGCTGGAGAATGGGGTTAGGAGGGAGAGATAGATCAGCCATGATTGAATGGTGGAGTAGACGATGGGTGAATGGCCTAATTCTGCTCCTATCACTTATGATCTTATGATCTTCGGTCCTGCTGAGAGCTTGCCATGATCTGTCTCTGCCCCCTAGGGTCATCTGGCACAACTGACCCCTGCATGAACCGTTATTTTGCACTTTACCTTGTTCCCCCCCTTTTGTTTTCATTTTAGCCGAGATTTATTTATATATTTGATAGCACCGATATGGAAGTGTCATTCTCAATCTCGTTGTACGTGTACAATGACAATAAAAGATATTGTATTGTATTGTATTGCATTGTATTATAAGCTTGGATGTAGCCCTGATCTTCCAATCTACCTCATTGCGAGCACTGGACATTTTCTATGCAACTGTAACACTATAACTGCACTCTTCTGTTTGCGCTGTTGTGCTTGTGTGCAGCCGGATTGTATTCATGCGTAGTATTATCTGATTTAATTGGATAGCACACAAACAAAAGCTTTGTGTCGGAAGGAACTGCAGATGCTGGTTTAAACCGAAGATAGTCGCAAAAAGCTGGAGTAACTCAGAGGGTCTGGAGAGAAGGAGTAGGTCAACCAGGGAGTTGCGGAGGGAACGGTCTCTGCGGAAAGCAGAAAGCGGTGGAGGTGGGGAGATTTGACTCGTGGTGGGATCCCGTTGGAGGCGGCGAAAATGTCAGAGGATTACGTGCTGTATGTGATGGCTGATGGGGGAAAGGTAAGGACGAGGGGGACTTTGTTGCGATTGGGGGGAGGGGGAGCAAGGGCAGAGTTGTGGGATACCAAAAAGACCCCTGCGATGGTCTCATCTATAATGTACGAGGGGTACCGCCGTTCCCTAAAGAACGAGGACATCTCAGATCTCCTGATATGGAACACCTCATCTTGGGCGCAGATACGGCGTACACGGAGGAATTGGGAGCAGGGGATAGAGACCTTGTTGGAGGAGTCCTGAACCAGGGGCCACAGTTTAAGAATAAGGGGTAGGCCATTTAGAACAGAGATGAGGAAAAACTTTTTTAGTCAGAGAGTTGTGAATCTGTGGAATTCTCAGCCTCAGAAGGCAGTGGAGGCCAATTCTCTAAATACATTCAAGAGAGAGCTAGATAGAGCTCTTAAGGATAGCGGAGTCAGGGGGTATGGGGAGAAAGCAGGAACGGGGTACTGATTGAGAATGATCAGCCATGATCACATTGAATGGCGGTGCTGGCTCAAAGGGCCGAATGGCCTACTCCTGCACCTATTGTCTATTGTCTATAGTTTATTGTCTAGGCCAACACCAACAGACTAGACATTGGCTCCCTGCCCCGTGTCATACGATCCAGGCAATAAAAGGGAATTGGATGAGCCTACAGATATAAAATCCCCGATGGAAACGGAAGCCAGTTAGACAGTTCCCAGTAAGAAGGGCTGGTTTTTTTTTTTAGTTGGAATATTGCAGGAGACAGGGTGCGAAGAAGTGTGGTCTAGATAGTTGTGGGAGTCAGTTTGTTCATAATAGGCATCAGTCGATAGTCTATCGAAAACAAAAGCTTTTCTCTGCATCTCAATATACTTGACAATAAGAAATCAAAGCCAATATTAATCAGTCAGCTAACAGAGATGATAGACAATAGACAATAGACAATAGGTGCAGGAGGAGGCCATTCGGCCCTTTGAGCCAGCACCGCCATTCAATGTGATCATGGCTGATCATTCTCAATCAGTACCCCATTCCTGCCTTCTCTCCATAACCCCTGACTCCGCTATCCTTAAGAGCTCTATCTAGCTCTCTCTTGAATGCATTCAGAGAATTGGCCCCCACTGCCTTCTGAGGCAGAGAATTCCACAGATTCACAACTCTCTGACTGAAAAAGTTTTTCCTCATCTCAGTTCTAAATGGCCTACCCCTTATTCTTAAACTGTGGCCCCTTGTTCTGGACTCCCCCAACATTGGGAACATGTTTCCTGCCTCTAAAGTGCCCACTAGCGAAAACATCGTCTCCACATCCACTCTATCCAAGCCTTTCACTATTCGGCACCTGTCAATGTTGGTTATGTGGGATTATTTTCTTCAGTGGCAGGAGTAAGGGGAGGTTTTATTGGGATTTATTCAATTATGATTGGCTGATTAAGAATAGGTGACAGGACTAGAGATTGTAATCACCACTAAATGTAGAACTAACTGGAACAAAAATGGGTAGTGGCAATATGGAATGAGCTGACAATAGAAGGGGTATAACGGGTAAGGGCGGCACGATGGCGCAGCGGTAGAGTTGCTGCTTTACAGTGAATGCAGCGCCAGAGACCCGGGTTCCATCCTGACTACGGGCGCCGTCTGTACGGAGTTTGTACGTTCTCCCCGTGACCTGCGTGGGTTTTCTGCGAGATCTTCGGTTTCTTCCCACACTCCAAAGACTTATGGGTTTGTAAGTTAATTGGCTTGGTATGAATGTAAATTGTCCTTAGTGTGCGCACGATAGTGTTAATGTGCGGGGATCGCTGGTCGGTGCAGACTCAGTGGGCCAAAGGGCCTGTTTCCGTGCTGTATCTCTAAACTAAACTAAACTAAACCTGAACTATCGTGGACCAATGGACCTGCTCCTGCGTTGCACTGTTTAATGTGCAACTTGACCAAGTGGACCCATTGGGCCTAAACCTCTCCTGCATTGGACAGCACACCCCTCCCCACCTCCCTCCCCCCCTCACCCCTCCTCACCCCCTCCCTCCTCCCCCTCCCTTCCCATTCCTCCTCCCCTCCCCCTCCCTCCACCCCACGTCCCCCTCCCTCCCCCTCCCCCCTCCTCCTCCCCCCTCCCCCTCCCCATTCCTTCTCTCCTCCCCTTCTCCTCCCCTCCTCCTCCCCTCCCCCTCCCTCCACCCCTTCCTCTCCCCCTTCCCCTCCCCCCACTCCATCCCCCTCATCCTCCCTTATCCTCCTCCCCCCCTTCCACCTCCCTCCCTAGGAGATAGATTTAAACTTTAAAATGTGAATAACTTTTAAAATACGACACCGATGTCAATGAAACTTCTTCCATTAGCACTAAAGTGACGACGGTGAGTAAGGTGGGCCTAAAATTGTCACGCTATCGTGTACCGTTTTGGCTGTAGTTCAGGAACAAACAAACAAAGGAACAAGAGTTTTATTATATAGATGCACTAGGACAATCCGATCCCTGCACCTCAACAATGAAGTCACTCAGCATATACAACACGCTCCAATATTTAACAGCCGGCTTGTAATGTTGGAAAATGTGAATTTGGTCACTCTGGCAACATTAACAAAAGTGTATTATCTAAACAGAGTAGGATTAGGATATCCATTACAAATGCCCATTTTCCAACGTTTGAATGGAAATTCTAACTCCGATTTGGAATAAGACAGGCAGTGACTCAACAACGGAATTAGTGTAAGTTGAAATAAAATAAAATGTGAAATTTGTGTACATTTGATTTTTTGGACAAAATCGGCAAATCCATGTCAATTATTTCTGCTTTTTAATCTCTTTTCCTTAAAAATATCTTACTGAAAAGGTCTGAAATATAAACTCTCTTTTTTCTTCCCATAGATTCTTCCACCAGTATTTCCAGCATTCTCCTTTTTCCTCTTTAGATTCCTGGTATTTCCAGCCATTTGCTTTTCTTCAATTATATATATCAAAGGTGAGAGGGATTTGAAGAAAGAAGCAACTGCAGATGCCGGTTTACCAAAAAAAAAGTCACAAAGTGCTGGAGTAACTCACCAGGCCAGCCAACATCTCTGGAGAACATGGATAGTATTGTTTCGGGGCGGGACCCTTCTTCAGATGTCTGTGTCTTTTTACATGAGAGTGATTTAATTGCACTTGCAACATGCTCTTGAATCTGAATTAACTAAGGAAAAACACAAAGTGCTGGAGGAAAATCTTTTTCACCCAGAGAGTTGTGAAGCGGTGGAACTCTGCCTCGGAAGGCAGTGGAGGACAATTCCCTGGATGCTTTCAAGAGAGAGTTAGATAGAGCTCTTAATGATAGCGGAGTCAGGGGGTATGGGGAGAAGGCAGGAACGGGGTACTGATTGTGGATGATCAGCCATGATCAAGGTGAATGGTGGTGCTGGCTCAAAGGGTCGAATGGCCTCCTCCTGCACCTATTGTCTATTGTCTATTGACTTTAGTGGGTCAGGCAGCATCTGGAATGGGAATGGCATTTCGGGTTGAAATCCTTTATCTTCTTCTGCCACTGACTCTCAATGTCACCTGTATCTACATATTACATTGATCATATTTCGCTTGAGCAGCTTACAACCCAGCAGTACGAATATTGATTTATCTAACGTCAAGTAACCCTTGCTTTCCCTCTCTCTTCATCCCCCTCCCCCACCCTAGGCATGTATACACTGGAATTTAGAAGGATGAGAGGGGATCTTATCGAAACATATAAGATTATTAAGGGGTTGGACACGTTAGAGGCAGGAAACACTTTCCCAATGTTGGGGGAGTCCAGAACCAGGGGCCACAGTTTAAGAATAAGGGGTAGGCCATTTAGAACGGAGATGAGGAAAAACTTTTTCAGTCCGAGAGTTGTGAATCTGTGGAATTCTCTGCCTCAGAAGGCAGTGGAGGCCAATTCTCTGAATGCATTCAGGAGAGAGCTAGATAGAGCTCTTAAGGATAGCGGAGTCAGGGGGTATGGGGAGAAGGCAGGAACGGGGTACTGATTGAGAATGATCAGCCATGATCACATTGAATGGCGGTGCTGGCTCAAAGGGCCGAATGGCCTCCTCCTGCACCTATTGTCTATTGTCTATTGTCTAAATCTTAAGCCGTACAACCAGTTCAACCAAGCGTTGCCTTGTTTCCTGGTTTGGATGGAGCCAGCAGGGTTCCTGTCAAATTATGCTTCAGCAAATAACGATGTGATTTGTCTTTCCTATTGCAGTGATATTTGCAGTGATAGAAAACCCCATCCATCCACACATTAAAATATATAACGACTGAATTACTGAAAGAATATAAATCGCCATTTGAGGTTAACTTGATTTCTCCAGTGCCTTCACACGGATGCTGAAAACACGAATAGGCAAAATCTAATTGGGATCCAAGATGGATCAAAATTTCACTTATAGAAACATAGAAACAAAGAAAACAGGTGCAGGAGTGGGCCATTCAGCCCTTCGAGCCAGCACCGCCATTCACCCTGATCATGGCTGATCATCCTCAATCAGTACCCCGTTCCTGCCTTCTCCCCATAACCTCCGCTATCATTAAGAGCTCTGTCTAACTCTCTCTTGAAAGCATCCAGGGAATTGCCCTCATTTTCCCATAGATTCTTCCACCAGTATTTCCAGCATTCTCCTTTTTCCTCTTTAGATTTCTGGTATTTCCAGCCATTTGCTTTTGTTCAATTTTATATCAAAGTTGAGAGGGATTTGAAGAAAGAAGCAACTGCAGATGCCGGTTTACCAAAAAAAGTCACAAAGTGCTGGAGTAACTCACCAGGCCAGCCAACACGATAGCGCAACAATTTTAGGCCCACCTTACTCACCGTCGTCCCTTTGGTGCTAATGGAAGAATTTTCATTGAAATCGGTGTCATATTTTAAAAGTTATTCACATTTTAAAGTTTAAATCTATCTCCTAGGGAGGGGGGTAGAGGGAGGGGGGGGAGGAGGGAGGGGGGGGGAGGAGGGGAGATGAGGGGGATGGAGTGGGGGGGGAGAGGAAGGGGTGGAGGGGTGGAGGGGAGGGAGGAGGAGGGAGGGGGGAGGGGAGGAAGAATGGGGAGGGAGGGGGAGGAGGGAGGGAGGGGGGCGAGGCAGGGGAGGGAGGAGGGTGCTGTCCAATGCAGGAGAGGTTTGGGCCCAATGGGTTCACTTGGTCAAGTTGCACATTAAACAGTGCAGCACAGGAGCAGGTCTATTGGTCCATGATAGTTCAGGTTTAGTTTAGTTTAGTTTAGTTTAGAGATACAGCGCGGAAACAGGCCCTTTGGCCCACTGAGTTCGCGCCGACCAGCGATCCCCGCACATTAACACTATCCTACACACACTAAGGACAATTTACATTCATACCAAGCCAATTAACCTACAAACCCGTACGTCTTTGGTGTGTGGGAAGAAACCGAAGATCTCAGAGGAAACGCACGCAGGTCACGGGGAGAACGTACAAACTCCATACAGACAGCACCCGTAGTCGGGATGGAACCCGGGTCTCCGGCGCTGCATACGCTGTAAAGCAGCAACTCTACCGCTGCGCCATCGTGCCGCCCTTACCCGTTATACCCCTTCTATTGTAAGCTCATTCCATATTGCCACTACCCATTTTTGTTCTCTCCCAGTTAGTTCTACATTTAGTGGTGATTACAATCTCTAGTCCTGTCACCTATTCTTAATCAGCCAGTCATAATTGAATAAATCCCAATAAAACCTCCCCTTACTCCTGCCACTGAAGAAAATAATCCCACATAACCAACATTGACAGGTGCCGAATAGTGAAAGGCTTGGATAGAGTGGATGTGGAGATGATGTTTCCACTAGTGGGAGAGTCTAGGACCAGAGGGCACAGCCTCAGAATTAAAGGACGTTCTTTTAGGAAGGAGATGAGGAGGAATTTCTTTCATCAGAAGGTGGTGAATCTATGGAATTCTTTGCCACAGAAAGCTGTGGAGGCCAAGTCAGTGGATATTTTTAAGACAGAGGTAGATAGATTCTTGGTCAGTGCTGATGTCAGAGGTTATGGGGACAAGGCAGGGGAATGGGGTTAGGAGGGGGAGATAGATCAACCAAGATTGAATGGCGGAGTAGACTAGATTGGCCGAATGGCCTAATTCTGCTCCTATCACTTATGACCTTATGACCTTATAACTTTTGTTTCACTCTTTTCTGTATCCATTTGGAGTAAAGTCTAGAGAGAAATTATTTTTCAATGTAATTATTTATGTAATTGGCCAGCAACTGATCTTCCTTTTACAAGGAGCAGATAACGTCTGAGTGTCACATTTTAAAAGAAATGGTCCCTGCAATTACCATCTCATGATGGTAGCGTGCAGCATAGGTTTACTAGGTTAATTCCCGCAATGGCGGGACTGTCGTATATTGAAAGACTGGAGCGACTAGGCTTGTATACACTGGAATTTGGAAGGATGAGAGGGGGGATCTTATTGAAACGTATAAGATTATTAAGGGGTTGGACATGTTAGAGGCAGGAAACATGTTCCCAATGTTGGGGGAGTCCAGAACCAGGGGCCACAGTTTAAGAATAAGGGGTAGGCCATTTAGAACTGAGATGAGGAAAAACTTTTTCAGTCAGAGAGTTGTGAATCGGGAAGGAGAAGCAGCGGCGGCAGCGCGATAGATCAGCGGGGCTCTGGGGCCTAGCAGTGATGGAGACGCCCAAGGTTTGGAGCGGTGATGGCGGGGCGGAGCGGCGGCCATGATGGAGACACTTGGGGTTTGGAGTGGCGGTGTTGACGCTCCCCCCACATGGGCCGCGGAACCAAACGGGCATCTGGCGGGAAGTGGGAGCTGAACAAAAATGACGACCCTCCCCCCAACTGCGCACACGCAGTCACCCAGCGGCCATCGTACGCAAGTGTAGGCGCTGGTCTGGTGGCCATCTTAAGTGAGGACGGCCCCAACTGCGCATGTGCTGGTTTTTAAAAACTTTAAAATGTGAATAACTTTAAAAATATAACACCAATTTCAATAAAACGACCATTTTTACCATTAAAGCGACGACGGTGAATAAGGTGGGCCTAAAAATGTCGCGCTATCTTGTACAGTTTTGGCTGAAGTTCAGTCACAAACAAACAAACAAACGAGAGTTTTAGAGTATAGATAAGTGAAAGAGTGGCTGTTTGATTGATGGTCAAGAAACATCCAACTAAATGGAGGAATTCCTTTGGTCGAGGAGCAACTGTGGAAGTCAAGGGATGATCCATCTGAATCGATGGTGTAGAGGGGAGAGAGCCAGTGTAAAGAGGTGAAAGGTGAAGGAAGGAACTTCAGATGCTGGTTCACACTGAAGGTAGACACTAAATGCTGGAGTATTCAGCAGCGCAGGCAGCATCTCTGGAGAGAAGGAATGGGTAACCTTTTGTGACATCCAAAACGTCATCCATTCATTCAATCCAGACTGCCTGCCACTCTGAGTTTCTCCAGCACTTTGTGTCTATCTATTGAGTATAGACTTTGGGAGGTCATGTTACAGTTGCATACAATGTTGGTGAGGCCGCATTTAGAGCATTGCGTTCAGTTCTGGGCACCATGTTATGGGAAAGATGTTGTCTATCTTCAAAGGGTACAGAGA
>NC_135960.1:68285526-68317233 GCF_053455715.1 Rhinoraja longicauda | reverse complement strand
AGAGAGAAGAGAGAGAGAGAGAGAAAAGAAAAAAGAAAAAAAGAAAACACACATGCCAGACACTCCTGTTCAGTCGTGACCTTATATGCAGGTCTGCAGAAACAAGCTACTGCAGAAGCTGATTCACACAAGAGGACAATAGACAATAGTTGCAGGAGTAGGCCATTCAGCCCTTTGAGCCAGCACCGCCATTCAATGTGATCATGGCTGATCACTCTCAATCAGTACCCCGTTCCTGCCTTCTCCCCATACCCCCTGACTCCGCTATCCTTAAGAGCTCGATCTAGCTCTCTCTTGAATGCATTCAGAGAATTGGCCCCTCCACTGCCTTCTGAGGTTGCTGGTCGGCGTGGACTCGGTGGGCCAAAGGAGCCTGTTTCCACTCTGTACAGCGTCATAGAGTGAGACAGTGTGGAAACAGGCCCTTTGGCCCAACTTGCCCACACTGGCCAACATGTCCCAGCTACACTAGCCCCAACCTGCTCGCGCTTGGTCCATATCCCTCCAAACCTGTCCTATCCACGTACCTGTCCTAATGCTGGGAAAGTCCCCCAGCCTCAACTACCTCCTCTGGCAGCTTGTACCATAACACACCCACCACCCTTTGTGTAAAAAAGTAACCCTAAGATTCCTATCAAATCTTTTCCCCTTCACCTTGAACCCATTGTCCTTTGGTCCTCGATTCCCCCTACTCTGGGCAAGAGATTCTGTGAATATACCCGATCTATTCCTCTCATGATTTTACAGTATAAACTAAAACACTAAGCTAAACTAAAGGTAAACTGAACACTAGAAGTTGGTCAAGTGTGATTTCCCTTTAATAAATCCCTTCTGACTCTCATTTTTAAATGTTCCAAGTCAATGAGTTTGTCTGGGATTGAATAACATACACCAGATAACAATTGTACCAGGGAAGCCTCCATGTCTGTCCCTGTCATTCTGTGTTTAATCCAAGCAGCACATTATTTGCCCGCCCCTGCTGGGAGCTGAGAGACCTATTTCTCATACTTGCGCTGCCTTTTATTTTGATTCCAGCTGACCAGCAATGAGGCCGCTGTCAGTATACTTGCAACTAATCCTGTATCATAATGATAAATCTGTGGAGCTCACTACAATTAAAATTGTCAGCACTGTTCATCCTGACTAGTATCTTTAAGGTATTCTGCCAAGAAGTGACACAAAGTGCTGGGGTTACGCATCACATTGCGTCTTTAAAAAATATATATTGTTACATGGTTTGAGAGTAATTATAATATAGGTGAGATGTAGAGGGCAGTGTTCTCAACCTTTAGAGTTTACTGGACCAAGTGGACCCGTTGGGCCCAAACCTCTCCTGCAATGTGGTGCAGCACCCCTCCCCTCCCCCCTCCCCTCCCCTCCCCCTCCCCCCCTCCTCTCCCCCCCTCCCTCCTCCCCTCCTCCCTCCTCCCTCCTCCCCCCTCCCCCCTCCCCCCCTCCCCCTCCCCTCCCCCTCCCCCTCCTCCCCCTACCCCCCTCCCCCCCTGACCGCCTCCCCCCCCTCCCCATCCCCCCCCTCCCTCCTCCCCTCCCCCCTCTCCTCCCCTTCCCTCCTCCCCTCCCCTCACCTACCCCCCCACCGCCTAACCCTTCCCCTCCCCCCTCCCCCCTCCCCCCCTTCCCCCCCTCCCCCCTCACTGCCTCCCCCCTTTCCCCCTCCCCCCCTCACCGCCTCCCCCTCCTCTTCCCCCCCTACCCCCCCTCACCCGCCTTCCCCTCCCTCCTCCCATCCCCCCTCTCTCCTCCCCTCTCTCCTCCCTTTCCCCCCTCCCCTCCCCCTTCCCCCCCTACCCCCCCCTACCCCTCCTGTCCTGGGCCTCCTCCATTGTCAGAGTGAGGCTAAATGCAAATTGGAGGAACAGCACCTCATATTTTGCTTGGGCAGCTTACAACCAGCGGTATGAATATTGATTTCTCTAACTTTGCGTAATCCCTGCACTCCCCTCTCTCTCCATCCCTCCCCCACCCCAGTCACACCAGCTTCTCGTTCTCACCTAGCAAACAGCTAACAGCTATCAGTCTGAAGAAGGGTCTCGACCCAAAAACGTCGCCCATTCCTGAGATGCTTCCTGACCTGCTGAGTTACTCCAGCATTTTGTGAATAAACAGCTATCAATGGTCTGTTTCCTTTATCATTGTTACTTTTTCCTGCATATCTTTCCTTCATTTGTTCTATATCTCTCTATATCGCCGTCTATACCACTCATTTCCCTTTCCCCTGACTCTGGCCACCCCAAAAGTCGTTCCATTCCCTCTCTCCAGAGATGTTGCCTGTCCCGCTGAGTTACTCCAGCATGTTGTGTCTGTCTTCGGTTTAAACCAGCGTCTGCAGTTCCTTCCTACTCAATTCCAGTGCGGTCTCTTGGGTGGCGTGACTGATGGGAAGAAAGAATGAGCCGATCACATCTATTTTGAAAGGGGAGATTGATAGTGCAAAATGGAGCTTCTAACCCTAAGGACAGCTGTATTAGAATCTCCCTCATGATTGAAATTCTTCACCTTCACAGTGACAAATGGGGGAAGAGAGGTTGGAAATTCAAAATGAGCCCGCATGCATTTCTCAGCGATTTACTGAGATGGGCTCGGTACACCGCCCACAGTGGAGCTGCTAAATGTGAAACTTGGAGCCTCCTCACTGGATCAAATACTTTCCCTTATTAGTAACATTTCAACAAAACAGGCTCGCTCTTTACCGACTAAACGGCAGATTAACATCAGTCAGAAAACAAAGTTGCTTTTATTTAATTTCAAGAAATGACTGAACTCTGATGCCAATCTAATTTCCTCTGCACATAATCTGTAGCAATAATATAGACCAGTTCCTCACAGGATTTTAGACATTGCACAGAGAAAATCTTTTGTAACATGTGCATATCAGATGTAGACATCATAGCAAGCTGCAAATGCTCTCAAAAGTCAGGTGCAGTAAATTTATCCTGCTGTATATTATTCCAATTATATTACTGCAAGAATCTCCTATGAATCATTTGGGGAAAATGGCAGGACTTAAATTCATCACAAGAGAAAATCAAATGGTCCTTTTTTTATACCAATCGCAGAGCCGAGTGTAGATTCAGGGACAGTTTCTTCCCAGCTGTTATCAGGCAACTGAATCATTCCACCACAGCCAGAGGTATTTATTCACAAAATGCTGGAGTAACTCAGCGGCTCAGGCAGCATCTCAGGAGAGAAGGAATGGGCGACGTTTCGGGTCGAGACCCTTCTTCAGACTGAACCTTCTTCAGACAAAACAAAAAACAAAACATCCATCCCAGTGAGTCTCCTCCAGTCACCTCCTCACTGCGATGGAAGGCCAGGATGTCTTTTCTCTTCCTCTGCCGTCTTCTCCCATTGTGGGTCCCTGTGCTGTGCTGTTCTTTGTTCTCGATATACCATTTGTCCCTGTGATGCATCATTCACTTGTGAACTGTTTCACATGCAGAAAATATATCTTACAAATCACGTGGCAGCATCTGGCTGCAGATTGAAAAGGAGATTGTTATAAGTCACAGATTTGAGTCTTAAAGTTAGAAACTGGGCACAACAAGATGTGGTGGTCGGTATTCAATGGAAATGCAAATTCAGAACCTTAAAACATGGTAAATGAATACCAGCTAGTACTCCTTGTCTTCATAGAGTGACAGAAACACATAGCATGGAAACGGTGGCGCAGCGGTAGAGTTGCTGCCTTACAGCGAATGCAGCGCCGGAGACTCAGGTTCGATCCTGACCACGGGCGCCGTCTGTACGGAGTTTGTACGTTCTCCCCGTGACCTGCATGATTTTTCTCCGAGATCTTCGGTTTCCTCCCACACTCCAAAGACGTGCAGGTATGTAGGTTAATTGGCTGGGCAAATGTTTTTTTAAAAATTGTCCCTAGGGTGTGTAGGATAGTGTTAATGTGCGAGGATCGCTGGGCGGCGCGGACTCGGTGGGCCCGAAGGGCCTGTTTCCACGCTGTATCTCTAAATCTAAATCTAAATCTAACTTATTCATGCTGACCGACATGCCCATCTAAGTACTCCAATTTTCCCATATTAGATCCATATCCCTCTAAACCTTTCCTATCCCTCATGATTTTTTAATGTTATTAGTGTACATTCCCAACATTCATCTAGCAGCTCGTGAAAAATCTGCCTCTCGGGTTCCTGTTAACTCTTTCCCCACTCACCTTAAACCTATGCCTGCTAGTTATTGAATCCCCAGTCCCTGGGAAAAAAGATGAACACTATCCATGTCCCTTAAGATTGTTTCCACCTCTATAAGGACTACTCCTCGATCTCCCAAAGAATAAAGTCCTTTCCTGCCCAACCGCTCCCTATAACTCAAACCCTGGCAAAATGCTTGTAAATCCTCACTGCACCATTCCCACCTTAATGGCATCCTCGTACAGCAGGGTGGCCAAAACTGAGCACAATACTGAACCTGAGGAAGGTTCTCGACCCGAAACGTCACCTATTCCTTTCCTCCAGAGATGCTGTCTGTCCCGCTGAGTTACTCGAGCTTTTTGCGTCTCTCTTCGGTTTAAGCCAGCAACTGCAGCTACCTGTCAATAGTCAATAGTCAATAGTCGTTTATTTGTTACATACACATAAATGTGTAGTAAAATGAAACATTACCCGCAGTTAAACAATAAGACCAATAAGATTAATCAATAAAAATGCAATAACACATACAATCACAACTAACACCAAACAAAAAAGAAACATCCATCACAGTGAGTCTCCTCCAGTCCCTCCTCACTGTGATGGAAGGCCAAAAATGTCTTTTTCTCTTCCCTGCCGTCTTGTCCTGCGGTCAGGCTGTTGGATTTGCCACGTCGGGGCGGTCGGGGCTCCCGATATTGAAGCCGCCGCTGGGCGGTGAAAGGTCAACGGCCTATTTCAGGCCGCGCCGGACGGTGAAAGGTCCGTGGCGGGCCGACCCAAGCCCCGCGATTCGGGGCGGGCGAACACGCTGCCGCTGCCGCTGCCGGAGCTCCCGATGTCGGCCCCCATCCAGGGGTCTGCGGGCTTCCGACGTCCACGCGGCCCGCGCCGGAGCCTCCGGAGACGAGTTGCAGCCGCGCCCGCAACATCCGCAGGCAGCCAGCGCCGCAGGTGGTGAGTCCGGACCGCGGGCTCTGCGAACCAGAGCCCCAGGTGTTCCCAGGTGAATGGCCGGTGGTAGGCCGCAACGGGAACGGAGACACGACACAGAACAAAGGTCACGTCTCCGTTCTGGAGAGAGAATTTTACAGTTCCCGTTCCCACCCCCCCCCCCAAAAACCCCCAAAAACCCCCAAACATAACATACAAACACTACACCATATTAAAACCACAATTCATACAAAAACAACAAAAAACACAAAAGACAGACGGACTGCAGGCAAGCCGCAGCTGCGACTCTAACATTCACTGTGAAAGCCCTGCCATGATCTGACTTGGTGTCATAGAGTCCTGCAGCACAGAAACCTCTTCTTCAGCCCAACTCGTCCACGCCAACCAAAACGCCCCACATAAGTCAAACCAACACAGTTAGGTCATTCGGCCTATCGCGTCTACTCCGCCATTCAATCTGTGATGTTTGATGGACTGTGTGGGGTGGGAGGACCCGTTGCCCCGACCAACCATGGCAGCGAATCCACATAGATTTTGCTGGACTATTCCTGGAGGACATGTGGCTGGTCGTCATGGACGCCCATTCGAAATGGCCACATGTTATCCAAATGAAGAAACATCCAACCACGGACACAACCACTTCTGCGCTCGACGATTTGGTCGCCATTTGGGGATTGCCCTTAACAGTCGTAAGCGACAATCGACCCCAATTTGCCTCGCAAATGTTCATTGACTGGTGCAAACATCACTCAATCGTGCATCTGACATCAGCACCTTTTCATCCACCCTCAAATGGCGAGGCGGAGCGGCTCGTCGGCGTTTTCAAGCAAGCCATGAAACGCGCTGTAGAAATGGAAAAGAAATCAAAACAATTGGCATTGCGCGATTTCTTACAGCAGTATCGAACCGTTCCAAACTGCACTACCGGTCGAACGCCAGCGGAGATGATGCTCGGAAGTCAAGTGCGCTCTCCCCTATTAGTTTTGAACCCGACCCGTAACTCTAACACAGCGCGCACTCAGCCAACGAAGTCGAACAAGTCCAAATTCGACATTGGCGACTACATATATTATCACAATTATACGACCAAGCGAAACAAATGGTGCGCTGGCAGGATCATGGCTCACATTGGAACCAAAGTGTACACCGTCCAAGGACAAGGACATTGCCAACGGCATGATGACCAATTAAGAAGCCACGTTCCTCCAGCGAAGACTGCGCAGAGCCTGACCAGAACCAAGCAGTCGGACACCCCGGTGCCGAACCGTGTGGACACTGGAGTGCCTGATTTGCCTCTCCCCTGGCTTGACGAAGTTCCACCAGACGAACTCCCCGCCGATCTGCCTGTGGTCCTTCGTCGATCGACACGTTGCAATCATGGTACTCCCCCAAGGCGACTCATTCAGGAATAGAGACGATCAAACTGGAAAGGGGGAGTGTGATGTTTGATGGACTGTGTGGGGTGAGAGGACCCGTTGCTCCTCCCGTGCAGCAGGTGGCGCTGCACAGGACAAAGGGAGATGTTTTGTACATAGTTATCTTGGCTGTACACAGTGTGGAATGTGTAGTCAGATTGTGGGGTTGCAGCCATTTTAGTTGTCTTGCTGCCAGCATTGAATTACTGCAATAAAGACTTCTGTTGTACCTTGAAGACTCGCAAAGTTTCATACAGGCATAGGACAAGAACACGAAACAATCATGGCTGATCTATCTGCCCCTCTCAACCCCATGCTCCTGCCTTCTCCCCATAACCTTTTCAAACTTACTAATAAAGAACCTGTCTATCTCCACTTTAAAAATACCCCACTGACTTGACCTCCACAGCCGCCTGTGACAATGAATTCCACAGATTCACCACCCTCTGAGTAAAGAAATTCCTCCTCATTTCCTTTCTAAAGATACGTCCTTTTATTCTGAGGCTGTGCCCTCTAGTCCTAGACTCTCCCACCAGTGGAAACATCCTCTCCACATCCACTCTATCCAGGCCTTTCACGATTCGCTAAGTTTCAAAGAGATCCCCCTCGTCCTTCTAAACTCCAGCGAGTACAGGCCCAGTGCCGACAAACACACATCACATGTTAACCGACTCATTCCTGGGATCTTTCTCGTAAACCTCCTCTGGACCCTCTCCAACGCCGGCACATCCTTCCTCAGATATGGGGCCCAAAAATGCTCACAGTATTCCAGATGCCGTCTGACCAGTGCCTTATAAATCCTCAGAAATGTCACCCATTCCTTCCCTCCGGAGCTGCCTGTCTAGCTGAGTTACTCCAGCATTTTGTGTCTACCTTCATAGTCCTCTAGAGCTGCACCATGGCCTCCTGACCCTCAAACTCAACGATAGACACAAAATGCTGGAGTAACTCAGCGGGACAGGCAGGCAGCATCCCTGGAGAGAAGGAATGGGTCGAGACCCTTCTTCAGACTCGAAACGCCGCCCATTCCTTCTCTCCAGAGATGCTGCCTGCCTGTCCCGCTGAGTTACTCCAGCATTTTGTGTCCATCTTCGATTTTAACCAGCGTCTGCAGTCCTTCCCTACACACCTGATACTCAATGCCCTGCCCATGAAAGGCAAGCATGCCGTATGCCTCCTTTTTACCACTCAATAGTCAATAGTCAAGTTTATTTATAACATATAACATATAACAACTACAGCATGGAAACAGGCCTGTCCGGCCCTACCAGTCCACGCCGACCATTCTCCCTGACCTAGTCTCATCTACCTGCACTCAGACCATAACCCTCTAATCCCCTCTCATCCATATACCTATCCAATTTACTCTTAAATAATAAAATCGAGCCAGCCTCCACCACTTCCACCGGAAGCCCATTCCATACAGCCACAACCCTCTGAGTAAAGAAGTTACCCCTCATGTTACCCCTAAACCTTTGTCCCTCAATTCTGAAGCTATGTCCCCTTGTTGGAATCTTCCCCACTCTCAAAGGGAAAAGCCTACCCACGTCAACTCTGTCCGTCCCTCTCAAAATTTTAAAAACCTCTATCAAGTCCCCCCCTCAACCTTCTACGCTCCCAAGAATAAAGACCCAACCTGTTCAACCTCTCTCTGTAGCCTAAGTGCTGAAACCCAGGCAACATTCTAGTAAATCTCCTCTGTACCCTCTCCATTTTGTCGACATCCTTCCTATAATTTGGCGACCAGAACTGCACACCATACTCCAGATTCGGCCTCACCAATGCCCTGTACAATTTCAACATTACATCCCAACTTCTATACTCGATGCTCTGATTTATAAAGGCAAGCATACCAAACGCCTTCTTCACCACCCTATCCACATGAGATTCCACCTTCAGGGAACAATGCACAGTTATTCCCAGATCCCTCTGTTCCACTGCATTCCTCAATTCCCTACCATTTACCCTGTACGTCCTATTTTGATTTGTCCTACCAAAATGCAGCCCTCACACTTATCAGCATTAAACTCCATCTGCCATCTTTCAGCCCACCCTTCCAAAAGGCCCAAGTCTCTCTGTAGACTTTGAAAATCTACCTCACTATCAACTACTCCACCTATCTTAGTATCATCTGCATATTTACTAATCCAATTTGCCACACCATCATCCAGATCATTAATGTAAATGACAAACAACAGTGGACCCAACACAGATCCTTGGGGCACTCCACTAGACACTGGCCTCCAACCTGACATACAATTGTCAACCGTTACCCTCTGGTATCTCCCATTCAGCCATTGTTGAATCCATCTTGCAACCTCACTATTAATACCCAACGATTTAACCTTCTTAATCAACCTTCCATGTGGAACCTTGTCACATGGTGTCACGTGGAACGTGATGTTGACTCCTAGGAATTTGAAGTTTTCAACCATCTCTACTTCGGCGCTGTCAATGCAAACTGGGGTGTGTGTACAGCTTCACTTCCTGAAGTCCATCACTATCTCCTTTGTCTTGCTGACGTTGAGAGAAAGGTTGTTGTCTCGACACCAGGACACGAGGTTCTCAATCTCCTTCCTGTGTTCCGTCTCATCATTATTTGACATCCGGCCCACAATGGTGGTGTCATCTGCAAATTGGTGAATGGAATTAGATTTGTAATGGCTGCACAATCGTGGTTATAGAAACACAGAAACATAGAAAATAGGTGCAGGGGTAGGCCATTCGGCCCTTCGAGCCTGCACCGCCATTCAATATGAACATGGCTGATCATCCAGCTCAGTAACCTGTACCTGCCTTCTCTCCATACCCCCTGATCCCTTTAGCCACAAGGGCCACATCTAACTCCCTCTTAAATATAGCCAATGATCTGGCCTCAACTACCTTCTGTGGCAGAGAATTCCACAGATTCACCACTCTCTGTGTGAAGAAATGCTTTCTCATCTCGGTCCTAAAAGACTTCCCCCTTATCCTTAAGCTGTGACCTCTGGTTCTGGACTTCCCCAACATCGGGAACAATCTTCCCGCATCTAGCCTCTCCAACCCCTTAAGAATTTTATATGTTTCTATAAGATCCCCCCTCAGTCTTCTAAATCCCAGCGAGTACAAGCCCAGTCTATCCAGTCTTTCCTCATATGAAAACATATGAAGTACAAGGAGTGAAGAAGGGGCTGAGAACGCATCCTTGCAGAGCACCACTGATGAGGGTTATCCATTAAGTACAACATTTAGCGCAAGATAAATGCCAATAAACTCTGAATAAGGATAGTATAAATGTCCCCAGTGAGATAGATAGGTCAGGACTGCTCTCCACCTAATGAGAGGATGATTCAGTTTCCTAATAACAGCTGGATAAAACTGTCCCTGAATCTGGAGGTGTGCGGTTTCAAACTTCTGTACCTCTTGCCTGAGGGGAGAAGAGGGAGTGACCGGGGCGAGGCTGGTCCTTGATTATACTGGTGGTCTTGCTGAGGCAGCGTGAAGTGTAGATGGAGTCATTGGAAGGGAGGATGAGTTGTGCGATGGTCTGGGGTACACTTCAGTCCAGTTCAGTTTTAGTTTATTGTCACGTGTGCCGAGGTACAGTGAAAAGCTTTTGTTGCACACTCTAACCAGTCAGCGGTCAGACAATACATGATTACAATGGTGCCATTTACAGTGGAAAGATGCCACTATAAGGGAATAACGTTTAGTGCAAGGTTAAGCCACTAAAGTTGGATCAAGGATAGTCCGAGGGTCACCAATGAGGTAGATAGTAGTTCAGGACCGCTCTCTGGTTGTGGTAGGATGGGTCAGTTGCTATGTCCACAACTCTCAGCAATTTCTTGTGGTCTGGGATGGCGCTGTTCCCAAGCGAGGTTTTAGTTTAGAGATACAGCGCGGAAACAGGCCCTTCGGCCCACCAGGACCGTGCCGACCAGCGATCTCCGCACACTAACACTATCCTACACCCACTAGGGACAATTTTTACATTTGCCCAGCCAATTAACCTACAAACCTGCACGTCTTTGGAGTGTGGGAGGAAACCGGAGATCTCGGAGAAAACCCACGCAGGTCACGGGGAGAACGTACAAACTCCGTACAGACGGCGCCCGTAGTCGGGATCGAACCTGAGTCTCCGGCGCTGCATTCGCTGTAAGGCAGCAGCTCTACCGCTGCGCCACCGAGACCGCCCGGTTTGATGCACCCTGACAAGCTGCTTTCTACACTATGGTGCATCTGTAGATGGTGGTGAAGGTTGTTGGGGACATGCAGGACCTCTGAACTAAATGGGGCATCAGTGTGCTGTAGATGGTGGTGAAGGTTGTTGGGGACATGCAGGGCCTCTGAGCTAGATGGGGCGTCGGTGTGCTGTAGATGGTGGTGAAGGTTGTTGGGGACATGCAGGACCTCTGAGCTAGATGGGGCATCAGTGTGCTGTAGTGGCCAAACCTTCAATGCGGCTGATCCAGGACTAAGTGTTGGTCGCATTCATCGCTGGGTAATTGAAGCTTTCCACCACCTGTACTCCAGGTGTGTGTGTACAGCTTCGCTCCCTGCAGTTTACAGCTCCTCTTCCTGAAGTGAATTTAAATTTTGTTTTTAATGCTTGCTCCAGCATTATTGGTAAATGTTTGAGGTAGACAATAGACAATAGGTGCAGGAGGAGGCCATTCGGCCCTTCGAGCCAGCACCGCCATTCAATGTGATCATGGCTGATCATTCTCAATCAGTACCCCGTTCCTGCCTTCTCCCCATACCCCCTGACTCCACTATCCTTAAGAGCTCTATCTAGCTCTCTCTTGAATGCATTCAGAGAATTGGCCTCCACTGCCCTCTGAGGCAGAGAATTCCACAGATTTACAACTCTCTGACTGAAAACGTTTTTCCTCATCTCAGTTCTAAATGGCCTACCCCTTATTCTTAAACTGTGGCCCCTTGTTCTGGACTCCCCCAACATTGGGAACATGTTTCCTGCCTCTAACGTGTCCAACCACTTAATAATCTTATACGTTTATATAAGATCCCCTCTCATCCTTCTAAATTCCAGTGTATACAAGCCTAGTCACTCCAGTCTTTCAACATATGACAGTCCCGCCATTCCGGGAATTAACCTAGTAAACCTACGCTGCACGCCCTCAATAGCAAGAATATCCTTCCTCAAATTTGGAGACCTAAACTGCACACAGTACTCCAGGTGCGGTCTCACTAGGGCCCTGTACAACTGCAGAAGGACCTCTTTGCTCCTATAGGACGTGTGGATTCAGGGAATGGCTTTGCTTCAGAAAGTGACTTCATGCGGAGACCACTTAATTTTTTGAAGGAAATGTTAGGTAAGGAAATGATGTCAGTGCAATGTGATGCATTGTACAGCCAGCACACAGTTGCGTTAATGAGTCACCTAATTTGCTGTGTGCATAAGATCATGAGAGGAATAGACCAGGTAAATGCACAGCGTCTCTTGCCCAGACTAGGGGGAATCGAGGACCAGAGGACATAGGTTTAAGGTGAAGGGGAAAAGATTTAATTGGAATCTGAGGGGCAACTCGTTCACCCAAAGGGTGGTGGGTGGATGGAACGAGCTGCCGAAGAAGGTAAACATAGAAACAGAGAAACATAGAAAATAGGTGCAGGAGTAGGCCATTCGGCCCTTCGAGCCTGTACGCACCGCCATTCAATATGATCATGGCTGATCATCCAACTCAGTATCCCGTACCTGCCTTCTCTCCATACCCCCTGATCCCTTTAGCCACAAGGGCCACATCTAACTCCCTCTTAAATATAGCCAATGAACTGGCCTCAACTACCTTCTGTGGCAGAGAATTCCACAGATTCACCACTCTCTGTGTGAAAAAAAACTTTCTCATCTCGGTCCTAAAAGACTTCCTCCTTATCCTTAAACTGTGACCCCTTGTTCTGGACTTCCCCAACATCGGGAACAATCTTCCTGCATCTAGCCTGTCCAACCCCTTAAGAATTTTGTAAGTTTCTATAAGATCCCCCCTCAATCTTCTAAATTCCAGCGAGTACAAGCCGAGTCTATCCAGTCTTTCTTCATTTGAAAGTCCTGCCATCCCAGGAATCAATCTGGTGAACCTTCTCTGTACTCCCTCTATGGCAAGAATGTCTTTCCTCAGATTAGGAGACCAAAACTGTAGCTGAAACAGGCACGATCGCAACGTTTAAGAAGCATTTAGACAGATGCATGGATAGGACAGGTTTGGAGGGATATGGGCCAAAAGCACAGGTGGGACTAGTGTGAGTGGGACACGTTGGCCGGTGTGGGCAAGTTGGACCGCAGGGCCTGTTTCCAAGCTCATTAAACTGGATAGAAAATAGCTTCATGGAGGAAAGCAGAGGGTGATGGTGGAAGGTCGCTTTTCGGACTGGACGCCTATGACTAAATTAAAGCTTTCCCCCCCATCACCTCAAACCCAAGTCCTTTGGTTTCACCCGCCACCCTGAGGGTGAAAAAGTTACCCCTAAGGTTCCAGTAGAATCTTTCCCCCTTCAACTTAAACCTATGCCCTCTCGTTCTCGATTCCCCCACTGAGCACGGGACTCTGCGTCCACCCGATCTATTCCAACTTAGCCAGTGGCGGCACAGTGGCGCAGCGGTAGAGTTGCTGCCTTACAGCGAGTGCAGCGCCGGAGACTCAGGTTCGATCCCGACTACGGGCGCCGTCTGTACGGAGTTTGTACGTTCTCCCCGTGACCTGCGTGGGTTTTCTCCGAGATCTTTGGTTTCCTCCCACACTCCAAAGACGTACAGGTTTGTAGGTTAATTGGCTGGGCAAATGTAAAAATTGTCCCTAGTATGTGTAGGATAGTGTTAATGTATGGGGATCGCTGGGCGGCGAGAACCCGGTGGGCCGAAAGGGCCTGTTTCCGCGTTGTATCTCTAAATCTAAAAATCTAAAAAAAAACTCCCCAATAATGACTTGGACTTGCTCAGTGCCAAAGGCACTGGGTGGAATCTGTGAGGTGAATGCAAGAGGGTTTCTTCAAACAGTATGTAGATAGTCGAACCCAAGAAGGGAACAGACTAGGCCTTGTGTTGGGAAATGAGCAGGTGACTGGTGTTACAATGAAAGAGCATTTTGGGGACAGCAATCACAACTTCATAAGTTTTAAGGTGATTTAGAATAGGCATTAGTCCAGACCTTGTGGGAAGCTACTAAACTGGAATAAGGCAAATTACAACATCAGTAGGCAGGAGCCCGGAACGTAGATTGGGAGCAGTTGTTATTAGGTGGGTCCACATCTGACATGTGGCTATTTATTCACAAAATGCTGGAGTAACTCAGCAGGTCAGGCAGCATCTCAGGAGGGAAGGAATGGGTGACGTTTCGGGTCGAGACCCTTCTTTAGACTGACATGTGGGAGTCCTTTAAGGACCAGATGATCGAAGTACACAGCATCCACCGACAGTTCTGTCACATGTGACGGGATCCCACCACGAGCCACATCCTTCCATCTCTGCCCCTTTCCACCTTCCACAGAGACCACTCCCTCCGTAGTCCCCTGGTTCCCCCTCGAACCACCCCCTTGCCAGGTACTGTCCCCTGCAACCGTTGGAGATGTAATGCCTACCCTTTACCTTGCCACCCTCTACATAGAAACATAGAAACATAGAAAGTAGGTGCAGGAGTAGGCCATTCGGCCCTTCGAGCCTGTACGCACCGCCATTCAATATGATCATGGCTGATCATCCAACTCAGTATCCCGTACCTGCCTTCTTTCCATACCTCCTGATCCCTTTAGCCACAAGGGCCACATCTAACTCCCTCTTAAATATAGCCAATGAACTGGCCTCAACTACCTTCTGTGGCAGAGAATTCCACAGATTCACCACTCTCTGTGTGAAGAAAAACGTTCTCATCTCGGTCCTAAAAGACTTCCCCCTTATCCTTAAACTGTGATCCCTTGTTCTGGACTTCCCCAACATCGGGAACAATCTTCCTGCATCTAGCCTGTCCAACCCCTTAAGAATTTTGTAAGTTTCTATAAGATCCCCCCTCAATCTTCTAAATTCCAGCGAGTACAAGCCGAGTACAAGCTCTAGTTCCTAATATATGTATAAAATACCTTGCGGACAATATCCACTGCATTATCCTCATCGATCACCTCTGTCATCTCTTCAAAAAACTTAATCAAGTCTCATAAAAACTTAATCAAGTTCCATAAAAAGCATGCTTGCAGCAGACAAAGGCATGCCAACTGCCCCCTAATTATCCCATCCTCTTCCAAATGAGAGTAAATCCTATCCTGAAGAACCCTCTCCAATAGCGCCCAACCGCTAACGTGCGGCCCACTGACCTGCAATTCCCTGGATTCTCTCTACTTCCCTTCTCAAACAAGGCACCGACATTGACAACTCTCCAGTCCCACGTGACCTCGCCCGTGGCTTGTGGAGAAACAAAGATTTTTGTCGAGGCCACTACAATCTCCTCCCTTGCTTCTCTTAAAAATCTGGGATAGGTCATAAGATCACATGCGATAGGAGTAGAATTAGGGCCATTCGACCCATCAAGTCTACTCTGCCAGTCAACCGTGGCTGATCTATCTCTCCCTCCTAACCCCATCCCCCATAACCCCTGGCACCCGTAGATAGATCCCATCAGGTCCTGGGGATTTATACACCCTAATGCTCTGCAAGGGAGCCAGCACCATCTCCTTCTTGATCTCAACCTGCACCAGTATGTTGGTCTTCCCATCACTGAACACACTGGCCCCTATGTGTCCTTCTCATTGTCCTTGCCCTTGGTGGATACAGATACAAAGTATGCTTCCACATCCTACATCCTCATGCCTACATCCTGCATATTCATGCCTACATCCTCTGACTCCTGCCATGACTTTGCTCCTTTATCCACGAGTAGTCCTGCCTTCTCTCTTGGGTCAAGAAGTTACCCTCTTGTTTCTAATGTACGTATCCAAAGCCTAGGGATTTTCTTTAATCCTACCTGTCAATGTCATTTCATGGCCGCTTTTGGCTCACACTAATTTCCTGCCTGCTTTCTATTCCTTAAAGACCTCGTCTGATTTTTTTTTTCTCTCTGCACCTCACATATGTTTCCGTTTTATTTGAATTTTTTTGTTTGGTTTAGAGATACAGCGCGGAAACAGGCCCTTCGGCCCACCTGGTCCGCGTCGACCAGCGATCCCCGCACACTAACATTGTCCTACGCACACTAGGGACAATTTTTAAAAAACATTTTACCAAGCCAATTTACCTACAAACCTGTACGTCTTTGGAGTGTGGGAGGAAACCGAAGATCTCGGGGAAAACCCACGTAGGTCACGGGGAGAGCGTACAAACTCTGTACAGACAGCGCCCGTAGTCGGGATCGTACCCGGGTCTCCGGCGCTGCATTTGCTGTAAGGCAGCAACTCTACCGCTGCGCCACCGTGCCGAGGTAACAACTTATTTTGTCATCCAAGGTTCCCTTACCTTGCAATCGTTGTCCTTCCTCATTTCTGCAATGTGCTGGTCCAGAACTCTAATCAGCTAGCCTTTAAATGACTCCCACGTGGTCAGTTGTGGACTAGTCCAATAATAACTGCTCGCAATTGACTCACCCCAGCTCCTGCCTGATAATGCTATAATCTGCCTTATCAAAATTTAGTATCCTCTCCCCACGTGCAGCCATCCTCGCAGCACTTCTGTGTAATTTATATATCATTTATGTTTTTGTATCTTTGTCTGAGTCTACGTGCCTGTGATACTGCAACAGGTAAGATTTTCAATATACTTGCGTACATGACAATCAACACAAATTGACTTCATCTAACAGGAAGGCAGACACAAAATGCTGGAGTAACTCAGCGGCACAGGCAGCATCTCTGGAGAGAAGGGATGGGTGATGTTTCTGGTCGAGACCCTTCTACAGACTGAAAGTCATGGCAGAGGGAGACAAAGATATCAGGATGTCTTGCTATTGAGGGCGTGCAACGTAGGTTTACTAGGTTAATTCCCGGAATGGCGGGATTGTCATATGTTGAAAGACTGGAGCGACTAGGCTTGTATACACTGGAATTTAGAAGGATAAGAGGGGATCTTATCGAAACGTATAAGATTATTAAGGGGTTGGACACGTTAGAGGCAGGAAAAATGTTCCCAATGTTGGGGGAGTTCAGAACCAGGGGCCACAGTTTAAGAATAAGGGGTAGGCCATTTAGAACGGAGATGAAGAAAAACTTTTTCAGTCAGAGAGTTGTGAATCTGGAATTCTCTGCCTCAGAAGGCAGTGGAGGCCAATTCTCTGAATGCATTCAAGAGAGAGCTGGATAGAGCTCTTAAGGATAGCGGAGTCAGGGGGTATGGGGAGAAGGCAGGAACGGGGTACTGATTGAGAATGATCAGCCATGATCACATTGAATGGCGGTGCTGGCTCGAAGGGCCGAATGGCCTCCTCCTGCACCTATTGTCTATTGTCTATTGTCTATTGATGTGTAAGGTGTGGAAACGAGACATCAAAGGGGATGGGAGTCAAGGAAAATGCTGAATCGATCATTGTTAGCTACGGGGAAGGTTACAACGAAGCAAATAGAGATAAAGATTGTGGTGCTGGCTCGAAGGGCCGAATGGCCTACTCCTGCACCTATTGTCTATTGTCTATTGTCTAAAATGCAATCAGGAAGACAGTCAAACTGGTCAGAGAACGGGGAGGGATGGAGAGAGAGGGAATGCAAGGGTAACTTGAAATTAGAGAAGCCCTTATTCATACCGCTGGGGTGTAAGCAGGGCAAATGTCAGTTTCATTCACATTAGCTGCGTAGTGCCACAATATCTGTACATCTGGATTTGAGGAAGAACACAGGTTAAAATGAACAAGAACTGAATCTGTGCCCAAGAGCAAATTTTGCATTGTGAAATGCCAATTCTGACTGAATGCATCTAAGGACATCCTGAGTGTACAGTGAAATGAATTTAAATTTGTACTGGCAGAATTCCACCACATTCGTTATCAATAATCCAGCTCGTTGGTAACGTTTGATCGGTACTGCCGAGTAATAAGAAAACAAATCTCTTCCTCAGAGTTTACCAAGCATAACTTCATTTCCTGATATAAAAACTGGACACACAAAGCTTGGCTTGTTGGCTTTAGAATGGGCCTTTTCTTCCTGTAATTTCACATTCTCTTGACGATATATTATTGCTGCAGTACTTAGCTTCAAGCAGAAGAGACCTTGATCTTTGCACCGTTTTTATCCCCCCCTCCTTGCTGTTTAGATTCCAGCTTCTTGGTTTGTGCTGACTTTGATGTGGAGTGTTGCACTTAGGTGAGTCGGATGTGTGGCGTAATTAAAAATGAGCAGGGGCTGCTCGTGACGTGGCAAGTCATGTGGAGGCAATAAAATGGGGAGGTATCGAAGCCACATCTGGTCCATCCTAAAACGAGCACCTGGATAAATCGCAACGCCACTTGTGACATCAACTGAATGATCTGCACTGAGAAGCAAGCTCCACTCAAAGAATAAAATGTCATATTCTTGCCGCACCAGGGGGCAATGCTCACGGTGATTGATATAAACTGTGTTTTTAATTATACTATTCCACAAAGGAGAGTGATGTGAACAGTGGAAGTAGATGCATAGCCACAGCTGAAGGGGAAGCGGTTTCCCAGAGTGCAAGGAGTCTTGTGTGGTATCCAGGTGGTGTTTATGTCAGATTTATTTGCAAACTAATAGGGGCCTGTCCCACTTAGGCATTTTTTTAGACGACTCTCGGAGACTGCAATAGTTGTAGCAGTTTGCCGAAAAAACGGTGTCTGGACCCCCCGCTACAACAACCTACCACGTAGTCGACGTCAAGCTACGGCAAGCTACCGACAACCGTCGTCGTGACGTTAGATCGTTGCGACTTAGGACGTCCACCTACGACCGCACCTACGACAACCTACGACCACACAGGCGGCAACCAATGACAACCGAAGTCAACCTACGTCAACCTACGTCAACCTGCTGCGACAAGCCACGACAAGCTACGACCGTGTCGGCGACAACTGAAGACATTTCACGTCATTTTGGCCTCCGGTTTTGACGCCGGTGCCTGTCGCCGGTTGACGTAGGTAGTCGCCAATGGAATCCAACAAAACCAGCACGGGCGACAACCTACGTCACCTGGCGACAACATGGTGACAACCTACGACAGCGCCTACGTCAGGAGACGTCAAGCTGCGATCATTGGCGTCAAACCAATGATTTGCACGGTGGCGCAGCGGTAGAGTTGCTGCCTTACAGCGAATGCAGCGCCGGAGACTCAGGTTCGATCCTGACTACGGGCGCCGTCTGTACGGAGTTTGTACGTTCTCCCCGTGACCTGCGTGGGTTTTCTCCGAGATCTTCGGTTTCCTCGCACACTCCAAAGACGTACAGGTTTGTAGGTTTGTAGGTTAAAACTTCCTTAGATTCCGCCACATGGCTTCCAGGCTTCAGAGAAAGGGAATGGTCAAATGGAGAGGGGTCTCAACCCGAAACGTCACCTGTTTCTTCCCTCCAGAGATGCTGCCTGTCACGCTGCGTTACTCCAGCACTCTGTGTCTACCAGCTGTGGATGTTTGCCTGGTTGTTGTACCCACACTCGCTGTACTATGCCTTTTAACATTGGAAGTACTGTATGATTTCTCCACAGCTGTCTGTATAACTGACCTTCTCCAAACAATCAACATTCGGGAGCAAGATACCAATGCAACATTAAAGGAATCAATATGCCCGCTTGCCTTCGATGTGCCAGCATTGACAATCGGTCAGTTCGTACTGACACCCGAGCTGGTGATTTGCAACCCTCTGTGAACAGGTCCATGCTGAATATCCTGATGCTTGGCCAAGCTTGGTGCAGACCGTTCCCAACAAGCGGCTCCATTTAATAATAATAACCATGCATTGAGCTGGCAGGCTCTGTTTTTGCACTGATGATAAAATCCGTGACGGTGGGCTGAAATTGCCACCATTCCACTCTGCTGCCAAGGCAGAACCTGCAGAGCTGATGCTGCAGAATGATACCACCTCGTGGGCATGTGCCACCAGTGTGCTTGTATGCAGCCTCGTGTCATGCCCTGCAAGACATGCTAGCACCTTGTCTGCTCCACGACATCAGTTGTGCATTCTGGTTTCTATCTCTTAACTCATTGAGTTTGCTTTGAGGATGATGATTAAGTTTCATTTATTTATTCTGGACTACATGGACTATTATTGCTATTATTGCACTATTATTGTCTATATTGAGTCAAAATGATGACAGGCAGAAATTAGACCAATTCTAATGCCAATGGAAAGAAAGAGTGAGTCACCTAAAGTTGGAGAATTGGAGATCAAGTCCGGGAGGTGGCAACATGATCAGGTGGAAGATGAACCTTTATTCCTCAAGCTTACATTGAATCACATTGTAGCAGTGCAGGATGCTCCAGACAGAAAGGTCTGACTGGGATGGCAAGTTGTAGAGGTAGGCAAGTGAAAGTTCAGGGTCATAGGTGCATGACAAAAGGTGATCCTTAATTGGAATTATATCCAGAACCAGGGGCCACGGTCTTAGAATAAAGGGGAGGCCATTTAAAACTGAGGTGAGAAGGAACTTTTCCACCCAGAGAGTTGTGAATTTGTGGAATTCTCTGCCACAGATGGCAGTGGAGGCTAATTCACTGGATGGATTTAAGAGAGAGTTAGATAGAGCTCTGGGGGCTAGTGGAATCAAGGGATATGGGGAGAAGGCAGGCACGGGTTACTGATTGTAGATGATCAGCCATGATCACAATGAATGGCGGTGCTGGCTCGAAGGGCCGAATGGCCTCCTCCTGCACCTATTTTCTATGTTTCTATATATATATAGGTAACATAAAAACAGACAATAATAGTTGAATAATTATTATCTAATAATTATGTGTGTGTGTGTGTATATATATATATATATATATATATATATATACACACACACATGTATATATTCACATATGTAAAAACAGACAATAATAGTGCAATAATAACAATAATATATATATATATACATACATACACACATGCACACGCACACACACACATATGTATATATGTATATATGTGTGTGTGCATTTATCTGTGTTTCTATGTGTGTAGAAATGTGTACACTCACATAGCTTTCAGGCTTATATATATGTGTGTGTGTGTGTGTGCGTGTGTATATGTGAGTGTGTATATATACACACTGAACTTTTTTTCTCGCTCGTTTATTATGTTGTTTATAGTGTACCATGTTTACATATTCTCTTGTGTTGCCACAAGTAAGATTTTCACTGTTCAATCTGGAACACATGACAATAAAACACTCTTGTCTCTTGACTCTTATTTATTGTCACGTGTGCCGAGGTACAGTGAAAAGTTTTTGTTGCGTGCTAACCAGTCAGCAGAAAGACAATACACGATTACAATCAAGCCATTTACAGTGTATAGATACAAGATAAAGGGAATAATGTGAATAATGTTTAGTGCAAGATAAAGCCAATAAAGTCCGATCAAAGATAGTCCGAGGGTCTCCAATGAGGTAGATGGTATTTAGATAGTAGTACCCCACTGTACTTACCTTGCCTTGAAAAAGATAAGAGCCTTCATTAGCACCTTATTGTCTGAGAGCATTGTGAGTTTTGCCTCTTGTTGTTTTCGGAAGACGATGGGATGGTGTTTAGAGTCAGAGCTATAGAGTGATACAGTGTGGAAACAGGCCCTTCGGCCCAACTTGCCCACACCGGCCAACATGTCCCAGCTACACCAGTCCTACCTGCCCACGTTTGGTCCATATCCCTCCAAACTTGTCCTATCCATGTACCTGTCTAACTGTTTCTTAAACATTGGGATAGTCCCACCCTCCACTACCTCCTCTGGCAGCTCGTTCCATACACCCACCACCCTTTGTTTCTCTGGACCCTAATAAAGTTGAAAAGCATTTCTTATTCTAATCCAATGCTTTCTGCTGTATCTAATTTTTCTTTCGTGTTCCACGCTTTGTATTGTTAATCACTGGTGAGGTTGAAACCTTTTATAGACACAAAATGCTGGAGTAACTCAGCGGGACAGGCAACACCTCTGGAGGGAAGGAATGCGTGACATTATGGGTTGAGACCCTTGTCTGGACTGAGAGTCAGGGGAGCGGGAGACTAGATGGAAGTGTAAGATGTGAAAACAACAGATCAAAGCAGATGCTGATCAAGGAAATGTCGAATGGTTCATTGTTAGCTGAGGGGTAGGCATACAAACAGTAATTGAGTAGGAAGGAACTGCAGGTGCTGGTTTAAACCGAAGATAGACGCAAAATGCTGGAGTAACTCAGCGGGACAGGCAGCATCTCTGGAGAGAAGGAATGGGTGTCGAGACCCTTCTTCAGTGTGGCTGATGGCAGCATCTTCAAGAGGACAATTTCAGAAACTAAGAATTCTGGCAAGGGTTTGTTAAACTCCTGTGGGCATGTGGAGCTAATGTGTCTCACATGTAGCCTCTCAGTCCAGAGGAAACACCTATTTTCTAAGTATCGTTTGGGGGCTGGTGGGGAGGGGGGTGAGGGGTTTAATATTATCCTTAATAACTTAGTTATACAGACAGCCCTGGAAAAAGCATACTTCCAATGTTAAGAAGCATAGTATTCAAAATTCATATGGTTAGCCCCAGAGACCCAGACGCCGGAGACCCGGGTTCCATCCTGACTACGGGCGCTGTCTGTGCGGAGTTTGTTCGTTCTCCCCGTGACCTGCGTGGGTTTTCTCCGAGATCTTCGGTTTCCTCCCACACTCCAAAGACGTACAGGTGTGTAGGTTAATTGACTGTGTAAATGTAAAAATTGTCTCTAGTGTGTGTAGGATAGTGTTAATGTGCGGGGATCGCTGGGCGGTGCGGACTCGGTGGGCCGAAGGGCCTGTTTCCGCGCTGTATCTCTAAATCTAAAAAAATCTTTAAAAATCTAAAAATCCCTCCAAACCTGTCTAACTGTTTCTTAAATGTTGGGAAAGTCCCTGCCTCATATACCACTTCTGGCAGCTTGTTCCATACACCCCTCAGATTCCTATTCTTCACCTTAAACCTATGTCCTCTGGTCTTCGATTCACTTACTCTGGGCAAGAGACTCTGTGCATCTACCTGATCTATTCCTCTCATGATTTCATACACCTCTATAAGATCACCCCTCATCCTCCTGCACTCCAAGGAATAGTGTCCCAACCCCCTCAATCTCTCTCTTTTGCCCAGACCGTCTAGCCCTGCCAACATCCTCATAAATCTTCTCTGAACACTTTCCAGCTTGACAACATCTTTCCTATAAGATGGTGCCCAGAACTGAACGCAGAGCTCTAAATGCGGACTCTTTCTGAGTTGTCTTATACAATGTTAATGCCTTTTTTAAAAATGTCTCAGAATTTTAATCCAAAGCCACTTGGAACTGGAATGCAATATATTGTAATTGATATTTTTGAAAACATACAAATCATTGAAGTTAAAATTGGTATGAGTTTCGAATCAAAGTTTTGGCTTTCCTGAACTTGGGAAACTTTGTGCCAGAGGCGAGTTTCCAGTGAACTGCTTGGCTTAATGCTATAGGATTCAGCGGAAATCAACGCTCCGAACTCCCCAGAGCTTTTCTTGCGCGCTGCCTGCTTGGTACAGGATACACCCACAGGCAGCACGGGAGGTGTCTGCCATCTTGCTTGTGTAGGAAGGAACTGCAGATGCTGGTTTACAAAGAAGAAGACAGGCACAAACGTGCTGGAGTAACTCAGCGGGACAGGCAGCATCTCCGGAGAGAAGGAATGGGTGACGTTTCGGGGCGAGACCGCTTTTTCAGACTTCGCCACGATCTGTGTGAGAAAGTTGCCCTTCAGGTGCCCTATGGAGCCTCCACCAGGTGGTGTTTGCATGTTTTTCCTGCGTTGGGTTCCTCTGAATACCCCAGTTTCCTCACATGTTCAGGTTTATAGGTTGTGCGGGAAGGAACCGCAGATGCTGGTTTACACAGAAGGTAGACACAAATACTGGAGTAACTTGGCGGGCCAGGCAGCATCTCAGGGGAGAAGGAATGGGTGACGTTTCGGGTCGAGACCCTTCTTCAGACTGATGTCGGGAGGGGGGGGGTGATATAGGTGGAGACAGGAAGATAGAGGGTGAACTTGGAAGGGGGAGGGGAAGAGAGGGACAGAGGAACTATCTAAAGTTGGAGAAGTCAATGTTCATACCACTGGGCTGCAAGCTGCCCAGGCGAAATATGAGGTGCTGTTCCTCCAATTTCCGGTGGGCCTCACTGTGGCACTGGAGGAGGCCCATGACAGAAAGGTCAGACTGGGAGTGGGAGGGGGAGTTGAAGTGCTCAGCCACCGGGAGATCAGGTTGGTTGAGGCGGAGTGAGCGAAGGTGTTGAGCGAAACGATCTGCGAACCTGCGTTTGGTTTCGCTGATGTAAAGAAGTTGACATCTAGAGCAGCGGATGCAATAGATGAGGTTGGAGGAGGTGTAGGTGAACCTCTGTCTCACCTGGAAAGACTGTTTGGGTCCTTGGATGGAGTTGAGGGGGGAGGCAAAGGGACAGGTGTTGCATCTCGTGCGGTTGCAGGGGAAAGTGCCCGGGGATGGGGTGGTTTGGGTAGGAAGGGACGAGTGGACCAGGGAGTTACGGAGGGAAAGGAATAGGTGACGTTTCAGGTCGGATCCCTTCGTCAGACTGACCCGCTGAGTTACTCCAGCATTATGTGCCGATGTTCAGTGTAAACCAGGGCGGCACGGTGGCACAGCGGTAGAGTTGCTGCCTTACAGCGCTTGCAGCGCTGGAGACCCGGGTTCCATCCCGACTACGGGTGCTGTCTGCACGGAGTTTGCATTTTCTGGCGTGGGTTTTCCCCGAGATCTTCGGTTCCCTCCCACACTCCAAAGACGTACAGGTTTGTAGGTTAATTGGCTTGGTATAAATGTAAATTGGCCCTAGTGAGTGTAGGATAGTGTTAGTGTGCGGGGATCGCTGGTCGGCATGGACTCGGTGGGCCGAAGGGCCTGTATCCGTGCTGTTCCTCTAAACCAATCTAAAAACGAAACCACAGTCCCTAACTTAACATAGAATGAATGTGGACTCGGTTGACATGGGGGCCTGTTTCCACGCTGTATGTCTAAACTAATCTAAAAACTAAACTACAGTTCCTTCCTTAACATAGACTGAAGGTGGCGTCAGTGGACATGGGGGCCTGTTTCTGTTCGATGACGTTGAGCTTGGCGATGGTAAGGCCTTCAACCTGGAACTGCAGTCGCGCTAAACCTCGACAGTTGGCGGCTTTTGACGGTGCCGTCTGGCCTGGGGAGGCATGCCCCAAATACCGGCTGCCGAATGGTGAACGAGGTCTGATTGACCTGGACGTTGACACGTTGGCCTGGCTCGCCTCAACGGAGCTGCAGGTCTAAAAGGAGACCAAGAAGGCTCGCCAGCGTCTCTTCTTCCTGAGGAGACTAAAGAAGGTCCATCTGTCTCCTCAGATTCTGGTGAACTTCTACCGCTGCACTATCGAGAGCATCCTTACCTACTGTATCACAGTATGGTATGGCAACTGCTCTGTCTCCGACCGGAAAGCACTGCAGAGGGTGGTGAAAACTGCCCAACGCATCACCGGTTCCTCGCTCCCCTCCATTGAGTCTATCCAGAGTAGGCAATGTCTGCGAATGGCGCGCTGCATCGTCAAGGACAGCTCTCACCCCAATCACAGATTGTTTACCCTCCTCCCATCTGGGAGGAGCTACAGGTCTCTCCGTTCCCGGACCTGCAGGTTCAGGAACAGCTTCTTTCCTGCGGTCGTTACCTTACTTAACGCTGCGCTTCAGTGATTGCTGCCACCCCCCACCCCCCCTCGGGCACTCCTCCCATCAGTGACTGATCTCGCTCACCGGAATTTCCACTACCGCTACTGAATTACTGTATATATTATATGTTTTACTATTCCATCGCATGCACTCTGGTTAAGATGCTAACTGCATTTCGTTGTCTCTGTACTTGTACACTGCACAATGACAATAAAGTTTGTATTGTATTGTATTGTATTGTATTGTAAAAGACATACGACAGAAGAAGGGGCCTGTTTCCACGCTGTATGTCTAAACTAATCTAAAAACTAAACCACAGTTCCTTCCTTAACATCGACTGAAGGTGGACTCAGTGGCCTGTTTCCACACTGAATCTTTCAATTCAATTCAATGTGCTGACCCTTTCCAGAAAAATGCTAGTTCTCTTTTTGATGGTTTCAACCTGATCGTTGAAAGTTTCCAAGTGTTTTCTGCTTGTTCAGTGCCACACGTTCGCCTCTGTGGACTAAGGGGAAATGTCACGGGGCATGGCGTTGTGGGAATGATGTTTAGGGTGTGTCCGGTTCAGTGGTCATACCTCGCCAAAGGTGACCTCACACTGCTGAGCATGAAACGTTGGCCTCTGTTTGAAAGAGACACTGTTTGCTTCTAGAAATCTTTGTTAAGCCTGCGTCATTTATTCAGGGGAAAGGTTATGGAAAAAAATAGTACCGTAACAGTAATAGTGGCCTGAGGAATTATGACCTCAGAGTAAAGGAACCTTTCAGTGGTCACTGCTTCTGGGAGTTTCCTGCCCAACATGTAACCCCACAAAGAGGTTTCTATCTCACTCATTCAGACTGTTGACTCTCATTCTCCGTATGTCATTTTCACGCGTAAACCTTCTGGTCAGATGCTGTTACACCTTGAAGCTAATGATTCATTTCCCATTTGGCACTGTATGTTACAGAGTCATAGAGTGGCACAGTGTGGAAACAGGCCCTTCAGCCCAACTTGCCCACACCGGCCAACACGTCCCATCTACACTAGTCCCGCCTGCCCGCGTTTGGCGCAGCGGTAGAGTTGCTGCCTTACAGCGAATGCAGCGCCGGAGACCCGGGTTCCATCCTGACTACGGGCGCCGTCTGTGCGGAGTTTGTACGTTCTCCCCGTGACCCGCGTGGGTTTTCTCCGAGATCTTCGGTTTCCTCCCACACACCAAAGACGTACAGGTATGTAGGTTAATTGACTGTGTAAATGTAAAAATTGTCTCTAGTGTGTGTAGGATAGTGTTAATGTGCGGGGATCGCTGGGCGTGCGGACTCGGTGGGTCGAAGGGCCTGTTTCCGCGCTGTATCTCTAAATCTAAAAAAATCTAAAAAAATCTAAAAATCCCTCCAAACCTGTCCTATCCATGTCCCTGTCTAACTGTTTCTTAAATGTTGGGAAAGTCCCTGCCTCATATACCACTTCTGGCAGCTTGTTCCATACACCCACCACCCTTTGTGTGAAAAAATGACCTCTCAGATTCCTATTCTTCACCTTAAACCTATGTCCTCTGGTCTTCGATTCACTTACTCTGGGCAAGAGACTCTGTGCATCTACCTGATCTATTCCTCTCATGATTTCATACACCTCTATAAGATCACCCCTCATCCTCCTGCACTCCAAGGAATGGAGTCCCAACCCCCTCAATCTCTTTCTTTTGCCCAGACCGTCTAGCCCTGCCAACATCCTCATAAATCTTCTCTGAACACTTTCCAGCTTGTCAACATCTTTCCTATAAGATGGTGCCCAGAACTGAACGCAGAGCTCTAAATGCGGACTCTTTCTGAGTTGTCTTATACAATGTTAATGCCTTTTTAAAAAATGTCTCAGAATTTTAATCCAAAGCCACTTGGAACTGGAATGCAATATATTCTAATTCATATTTTTGAAAACATACAAATCATTGAAGTTAAAATTGGTATGAGTTTCGAATCAAAGTTTTGGCTTTCCTGAACTTGGGAAACTTTGTGCCAGAGGCGAGTTTCCAGTGAACTGCTTGGCTTAATGCTATAGGATTCAGCGGAAATCAACGCTACGAACTCCCCAGAGCTTTTCTCGCGCGCTTCCTGCTTGGTACAGGATACACCCACAGGCAGCACGGGAGGTGTCTGCCATCTTGCTTGTGTAGGAAGGAACTGCAGATGCTGGTTTACAAAGAAGAAGACAGGCACAAACGTGCTGGAGTAACTCAGCGGGACAGGCAGCATCTCCGGAGAGAAGGAATGGGTGACGTTTCGGGTCGAGACCGCTTTTATAGACTTCGCCACGATCTGTGTGAGAAAGTTGCCCTTCAGGTGCCCTATGGAGCCTCCACCAGGGGGCGCCATATGATGGCTGCCTCGCCAACGGTCTTTCGCGTCTCTTTCCTTCTTCGTGTTTTTAGTTTGTTGTAAAATGTATGTTTTAGTTTATCTTTAGCGTAATGGATTATGTGTGGGGGGGGGGTGGGGTGGGGGAAACTTTTTAAATTTCTTTCCTCGACAGAGATGCGACTTTTTCTTTGTCCGTGCTGCGGCCTGACATCGTGGAGCTGGCGGCCTCTTGCTGTGGATCGACCGTAGAAGCTCCAACCGCGGGAGCCTGCGGCCCCTTTGCCAGGGATCGACTTCGGGAGCTCCAACCATGGGAGCCTGCGGACTTAACATCGTGGAGCTCATGGTCCCTGTTTAGGGACCGGCTTCGGGAGCTCCAAGCCGCGGGAGCTTCGGCCGCCCGGATCACGGGAGCTTCGATCGCCGGCTGCGGATGGTTCGACTCCCCCGTCCGCGGGAGAAAAGGAGGAAAGAGGATCAGACTTTACTGCCTTCCATCACAGTGGGGAATGGGGAGGAGCCGCTGTGGTGGATGTTTATGTCAATTTTTTATACAGTTGTGTGTCTTGTTGCTTTATTGGTATGAGTGTATGGCAAACCAAATTCCTCGTATGTTGCAAAACATACTTGGCTAATAAATTACGAATATGACTATGATTATGAAGGTGCAAAGGATGAATTAAAAAATGCCACAAGGTGGAAAGTTGTAGGATTTAAACACAGGTAACATTCGCTACAGGTTATTCAATCCCTGCACGAAAGTCACCAGAATTAAATGTACAGAGTCAAGTGCAATCAGAGGCACTCTATGTGTGGAACGCCAGCAACTAAAGTCAAATGTTCCCTCACCCTCATTCAACTGTGTTTCATTACAGTGGAAAAGAAGTTTATGACATTTATTTTTAAGGTCTTAATTGATAGGAGCAGAATTAGGCCATCCGGCCCTTCAAGTCTACTCCGCCATTCAATCATGGCTGATCTATCTCTCCCTCCTCACCCCATTCTCCTGCCTTCTCCCCATAACCCCTTATTTTCGTCCTCTCCCGATGTTCTTCAAATCGTTTGGCTTCTGCTGGGAGTACAGATCCACATTCAGTTCCCCACCCTGACTGCAATATTCCTAAGTGTCATTGGTGGCTCCCGACATCTAGGACGCTACCACATACTGATGCAAAGTTTTATCTTGTAACTAGACCAAGTGGACCCGGGGGAGGGGGCCCAAACCTCTCCTGCATTGGTGCACCACCCTCCCCTCCCCCCTCCCCTCTCCTCCCCCTTCTCCTCTCTGCCCCCCTCCCCCTCTCCCTCCCCTCCCCCTCCCTCTCCTTCCCCCTCACCCCTACCCATCCACTCCATCCCCCTTATCCTCCCTCCTCCCCCTCCCTCCCTCCTTCCCCCTGTCCCTCCACCCCCTCCCCCCTTCCCTCCCTCCCCCCTCCCTCCCTCCCTAGGAGATAGATTTAAACTTTAAAACGTGAATAACTTTTGCTGGAACAGAGAGTATTTTTTTCTCATACTGGACCAAGTGGACCCGTTGGGCCCAAACCTCTCCTGCATTGGTACAGCACCCTCTGCTCTCCCCCTCCGCCCCCTCACCCAACCCCCTTACTCCCCTCCCCCTCACCCTCCCCCAATCCCCCCATCCTCCCCCTCCCCTCCCCCCCACTTCATCCCCCCTTATCCTCCCCCCCTCCCTCCCTCCCTCCCTCCCTCCCTAGGAGATAGATTTAAACTTTAAAATGTGAATAACTTTAAAAATATAACACCGATTTCCACGAAACATCTTCCATTACCACCAAAGGGACGACGGTGAGTAAGGTGGGCCTAAAATTGTCGCGCTATCGTGTACCGTTTTGGCTGTAGTTCAGGAACAAACAAACAAACAAACGAGAGTTTTAGTGTATAGGTGTTCCAGACAGAACAATGAAATTTTTACTTGCAGCAGCACAACAGAATGTGTAAACATAGTCATGTTAGTTTAGTTTGGAGATCCAACGGGTTTTAGGAGAGTAGTATATTTACATATCTTTTGTGTTGCTGGGCCTAAAGTTGTCACGCTATCGTGTACCGTTTTAGCTGTAGTTCAGGAACAAACAAACAAACAAACGAGAGTTTTAGTATATAAATTTAGATGTGATGGTGATCTAGATCTACGGCCCCAGCAGCTTATTTTTTATCATGACTACCATCCACTTACAATACAGAGATTTGGAGGCAAAATGTAATCATTTGGTAATATGTTTTCCAACTATGTTTAATTATCTCAAAACAGACTGCCCTGCGGCTCTCTGTTCGGCTAGGACCGTGCATTTGTCAAGTTATCCTGATGTAAATTTGAAAGTATTATCCATCATTCCATCATTCGGGCAGCACGGCGGTGCAGCGGTAGAGGTGCAGCCTTACGGAGGCCTGGGTTCGATCGCGACTACGGGCGCCGTCTGTACGGAGTCTGTACGTTCTCCCCGTGACCAGCATGTTTTCTCCGAGATCTTCGGTTTCCTCCCACACTCCAAAGACGTACAGGTTTGTTAATTGGCTTGGTATAAGACTAATTGGCTTGGTATAAGTGTAGAATTTGTCCCTAATATGTGTGTGTAGGATAATGTTTAAGAATAAGGGGTAGGCCATTTAGAACTGAGATGAGGAAAAACTTTTTCAGTCAGAGAGTTGTGAATCTGTGGAATTCCCTGCCTCAGAAGGCAGTGGAGGCCAATTCTCTGAATGCATTCAAGAGAGAGCTAGATAGAGCTCTTAAGGATAGCGGAGTCAGGGGGTATGGGGAGAAGGCAGGAACGGGGTACTGATTGAGAATGATCAGCCATGATCACATTGAATGGTGGTGCTGGCTCGAAGGGCCGAATGGCCTCCTCCTGCACCTATTGTCTATTGTCTATTGTTAATGTGCGGGGATCGCTGGTCAGTGCAGACTCGGTGGGCCAAAGGGCCTGTTTCCGCGCTGTATCTCTAAACTAAACTAAACTAAACTAAAATTCTGTCTGATTTGTTCCTCCCACACAGGCAGCATCTAATGGTGAGGGAAGCACTGGTGGGTTGATGTGAGAGAACGCACGGGCTTGTTGTTATTGATTTATCTAGGGAGCTATCTACCGACTCACTCCACATGCACAGTACCCCATGAACTTCCATTCTTGTTCAGTCAGTTGCGAAACAGTTCCCTCATCTTGTCTCAGCAGCTGCACTTCTAAACAAATGATTACACCCAGACTTTGACTTCCATTTGATGTCCATCTGGATGGCAACTGGTGACATCGGAAACAAAAATCAGATCCTTCTTGCATCGTGGTAATTTCACCCAGACCTGCAGGATATTTATATTTCAGTATTTATTCACAAAACGCTGGAGTAACTCAGCAGGTCAATAGACAATAGACAATAGACAATAGACAATAGGTGCAGGAGTAGGCCATTCGGCCCTTCGAGCCAGCACCGCCATTCAATGTGATCATGGCTGATCATTCTCAATCAGTACCCCGTTCCAGCTTTCTCCCCATACCCCCTGACTCCGCTATCCTTAAGAGCTCTATCTAGCTCTCTCTTGAATGTATTCAGGGAATTGGCCTCCACTGCCCTCTGAGGCAGAGAATTCCACAGATTCACAACTCTCTGACTAAAAAAGTTTTTCCTCATCTCTGTTCTAAATGGCCTACCCCTTATTCTTAAACTGTGGCCCCTGGTTCTGGACTCCCCCAACATTGGGAACATGTTTCCTGCCTCTAACGTGTCCAACCCCTTAATAATCTTATACGTTTCGATAAGATCCCCTCTCATCCTTCTAAATTCCAGTGTATACAAACCTAGTCGCTCCAGTCTTTCAACATAGGACAGTCCCGCCATTCCGGGAATTAACCTAGTAAACCTACGCTGCACGCCCTCAATAGCAAGAATATCCTTCCTCAAATTTGGAGACCAAAACTGCACACAGTACTCCAGGTGCGGTCTCACTAGGGCCCTGTACAACTGCAGAAGGACCTCTTTGCTCCTATACTCAACTCCTCTTGTTATGAATGCCAACATTCCATTGGCTTTCTTCACTGCCTGCTGCAC
>NC_135960.1:68230526-68280526 GCF_053455715.1 Rhinoraja longicauda | reverse complement strand
AAGTTTAGTTTAGATTAGATTAGATTAATTTTGTTTCATTTCGTTTCGTTTTGTTTCGTTTAGTTTAGTTTAGATTAGATTTGTTTAGTTTAGTTTAGATTAGATTAGTTGAGTTTTGTTGAGTTTAGTTTAATTTAGATTAGATTAGATTAGTTTAGTTTAGCTTAGTTTAGAATAGTTTAGTTTAGTTTAGATTAGTTTTGTTTTGTTTTGTTTAGTTTTGTTTAGTTTAGCTTGGATTAGTTTAGTTTAGTTTAGTTTAGTTTTGTTCAGTTTAGTTTAGATTAGTTTAGATTAGATTAGTTGAGTTTCATTGAGTTTAGATTAGTTTAGTTTAGTTTAGATTAGATTAGATTAGATTAGATTAGATTAGATTAGATTAGATTAGATTAGATTAGATTAGATTAGATTAGATTAGATTAGATTAGATTAGATTAGATTACTTTAGTTTAATTGTTTAGTTTAATTTAGTTTAGTTTAGTTTAGTTTAGTTTAGTTTAATTTAGTTTAGTTTAGTTTAGTTTAGTTCAGTTTAGTTTAGTTTAGTTTAGTTTTGTTGAGTTTAGTTTAGATTAGTTTAGATTAGATTAGTTGAGTTTCATTGAGTTTAGTTTAGTTTAGTTTAGATTAGATTAGTTTAGATTAGATTAGTTGAGTTTCATCAAGTTTAGATTAGTTTAGTTTAGTTTAGTTTAGATTAGTTTAGTTTAGTTTAGATTAGATTAGATTAGATTAGATTAGATTAGATTAGATTAGATTAGATTAGATTAGATTAGATTAGATTAGATTAGATTAGATTAGATTAGATTAGATTAGATTAGATTAGATTAGATTAGTTGAGTTTCGTTTAGTTTAGATTAGATTAGTTTAGTTTAGCTTAGTTTAGAATAGTTTAGTTTAGCTTAGATTAGATTAGTTTAGATTAGATTAGTTGAGTTTTGTTGAGATTAGATTAGATTAGATTAGATTAGATTAGATTAGATTAGATTAGATTAGATTAGATTAGATTAGATTAGATTAGATTAGATTAGATTAGATTAGATTAGATTAGATTAGATTAGATTAGATTAGATTAGATTAGATTAGATTAGATTAGATTAGATTAATTGAGTTTTGTTGAGTTTAGTTTAGTTTAGAGATACTGCCCTGAAACTGTCCCATCGGCCCACTGAATCCATGCCAACCAGCGATCCCCATACACTAACACTATCCGACACCCTCGGGACAATTTACTATTTTTACTAATTAACCTACAAGCATGTATGTCTTTGGAGTGTGTGAGGAAAGGGGGAGTTCTCGGAGAATACACACGTGGTCACGTGGCGAAAGTAGAAACTCCATGAGCACGTTTAGCCAAGATCGAACCTGGGTCCCTGGTGTTGTAAAGGGGGCAAGACTACCGCTGCGCCACCGCGCCACACTGACAGAGCACAACGTTTGGATTCAATTACATTAGAGATCTGATAGATATTGGCCAAATACAACAAATATCTCTCCTTCTGGATTAGAGAATTGTAAACACATTGTAACTTACGATGCTAACTATATTTTTTAATTCTTTATTTTGAAAGAAACAAAAATAATTACATTTACAGTAGACAGACCACACAATTCTATCAAATTTGGAGCCTGATACTAAGGCCAGGATGGTAAAATAGCAGACATTTCTTGAATTTCTAAGTTGTCCGAGGGGAACTGAAATCAAAGTACTGCAATAATACGAAATTTTGAAAAACACCAGAAAATCTTGCAGTGGAACCACTTTGCAATTGTTCGGTCGATGATGTCAAAATAGAACGTAGAACAGTGCAGGAACAGGCCCCTTGGCCCACAATGTTTCTGCCAACTGCATGATTGTGGAGGGGTCTTATTCTCCTTGGAGATCTGTGACCAGTCGTGATCCGACCTATCTACATTTAGTTTATTATTGCCACGTGTGCCAAGGTACAGTGAAAAGCATTTGTTACTGACTGCCATCCAGTCAGTAGAATGACAATGCATGATTACAATTGAGCCATTTACAGTATGGATACATGATAAGGGAATAACGTTTGGTGCAAGGTAAAGCCAGCAAAGTCCGATCAAGGACAGTCCGAGGGTCACCAATGAGGTAGATGGTAGTTCAGCACTGCTCTCTGGTTGTGGTAGGATGATTCAGTTGCCTGATAACAGCTGGGAAGAAACGGTCCCTGAATCTGGAGGTGTGCGTTTTCACACTTCTGTACCTTTTGCCCGATGGGAGAGGGGAGAAGAGGGAGTGGCCAGGGTGCAACTTGTCCTTGATTTATATCCAGGTTATTCAAATATATCACAAACAACAGAGGTCACAGCAGTGATCCATGTGGAACACCATGGACTTTCCATCACAACCCACTGTCTGATCTGGGTAAGCCAAGTCACCCTGGATCCCATGCATCTTAATCTTCGGGATCAATGAATGACTTTCTGAAATGTCATTCGTTGAAGACCACATCTACTCCCCTACCCTTATCAACCATCTTCATGGCCTCCTCGAAAAACTCAATCAATGTTGTACAATATGAGCTGCCTCAGCCAGATCCATGCTGACTGTCCCATCCTCTTCCAATGGTGAGTGAGCCTATCCCCCAGAATCCTCTCCAATAGTTTCCCTTCCACTGTTCAGAGGCTCACCGCCCCACAATTCTCTCTACTTCCCTTCTTAAACAAAGGAACATTGCTACTCTCCAGTCCTCTGGCACTCTGCCTGTGGCTAGAGAGGACGATAAGCAAGATTCCCAATGCAAATAACTCATTTTGTACCTCGACCACACCTTCTGACTCCAAACATAAACTCCCCTCTTTTTCCTTGAGTGGTCCAACCTTCCTTGTAAAATGTACATATCAAGAGCTTTGGGTAGACACAAAATGCTGGAGTAACTCAGCGGGTCATGCAGCATCTCGGGAGAGAAGGAATGGGTGACGTTTCAGATCGAGACCAGAGTCTGAAGAAGGGTCTCGACCCGAAACGTCACCCATTCATTCTCTCCCGAGATGCTGCCTGACCCGCTGAGTTGCTCCAGCATTTTGTGTCTACCTTCAATTTTAACCAGCATCTGCAGTTTTTTTCCTACTCAAGAGCTTTGGGTTTCTTTTCTTCACCGATTACCAACAACATCTCACAGCCCCTGCTCGCCCTTCGAATTCCTTGCTTGATTTATTTTCTGTTTTTTTAATATTCCGTAAAGACCCTGTCTTTCATCTAGAGAGTTAGGTAGAGCTCTAGGGGCTGTCTTTCATCTTCCTAAAGCATTGTTACTTTCTTTTTGACCAAATTTACAAGATCAGTGGCAAACATCCAGACCCAACAAACATGATGTGATATTATGTGATCTTATCTGACCTTAGCCGTTCTGCACCAGTTCCAACATCCTTACTAGGAAATAATTTGAATCTAGTAAAAATAGATGACGGTGCATTTAACTACAATTGAAATAATTGTTTTGATAACTGAGGCACATGGTATTATTGGTCAATATTTAACATCCACCATCATGAAGTGCTTTCAAATGTTCAAAGGTCAGTTTATTGTCATGTGTACCAATTAAGGTACTGTGAAATTCGATTTACCATACAGCCATACTAAAATAATGGCAACAAGACCCAAGAAAATTTAACATAAACATCCACCACAGCGGATTCCCTACATTCCTCACTGTGATGGAAGGTAACTTTTTCAGTCAGAGAGTTGTGAATCTGTGGAATTCACTGCCTCAGAAGGCAGTGGAGGCCAATTCTCTGAATGCATTCAAGAGAGAGCTAGATAGAGCTCTTAAGGATAGCAGAATCGGGGGTTTGGGGAGAAGGCAGGAACGGGGTACTGATTGAGAATGATCAGCCATGATCACATTGAGTGGTGGTGCTGGCTCGAAGGGCAGAATGGCCTCCTCCTGCACCTATTGTCTATTGTCTATTGTCTATTGTCTAATAAAGTCCAATCTTCTTCCTCTTAATTCCCCCACAGTCGGGGCGGTCGAAGCCCCCGCATTGGGGAGGTCGAAGCTCCTGCGGCCTGGAACTCCCGAAGTCGGTCTCTAACCAGGGACCGCCAGCTCCACGATGTTAAGACTGCAGGCTCCCGCGCTTGGAGCTCCAAGATCGGTCCCCGACAGGGATCGCCAGCTCCACGATGTTAAGACCGCAGGCTCCCACTGTTGGAGCTCCCAAAGTCAGTCTCCAGCGGAGGCCGCCAGCTCCACGATGTTAAAGTCCGCAGGCTCCCGCAGTTGGAGCTCCAAGATCGGTCCCCGACAGGGATCGCCAGCTCCATGATGTTAAGACCGCAGACTCCCACTGTTGGAGCTCCCAAAGTCGGTCTCCAGCAGAGGCCGCCAGCTCCTCGACATTAGGCTGCAGTGCGGACAGAAATATAATACAGAAAAATATCGCATCTCTCTCTCTCGATAAGAGATTAAAAAAAGTTTCCCCCAACTCCCCTCCCCACCCCCCACATAAAACAAGGTAAAGAATGAAAAACATACATTTAACACATACTAAAAAAACAACAAAGATGGAAGGGATAGACAGACTGTTGGTGGCGCCACCCAGTGGTCGAGAGGCTAGTTCTGGAATGCATTAAATCCAGTCTACTCAGTGACTTTGAGCCACTGCAGTTCGCCTACCGCCTCAATGGGTCCAAGGATGATTCCATCGCCCTGGCCTCACACTCATCCCTGGAACACATGGATAAGGGAGATACCTAAGTCAGACTCCTATTCATAGACTACAGCTCTGCTTTCAAGATGCTGCCTGACCTGCTGAGTTACTCCAGCATTTTGTGAAATAAATACCTTCGATTTGTACCAGCATCTGCAGTTATTTTCTTAACAGCTCTGCATTCAATATCATTATCCCATCCAAGCTAATTACCAAACTTGTGGAAGGTGCAGTCAGAACTCGTCTCTGCAACTGGATCCTCAAATTCCTGACCAGCAGACCCCAATCAGTGAGGATAGGAGACAAATCATCCCCCGCGATAATCCTCAACATTGCTGCTCTGCAAGGATGTGTTCTCAGCCCCTTCTTCACTCCTTGTACACCCACAACTGTGCAGCCATGTACAAATCTAATTCCATTCACCAATTCGCAGATGACACCACCATTGTGGGCTGGATGTCAAATAATGATGAGACGGAACACAGGAAGGAGATCGAGAACCTCGTGTCCTGGTGTCGAGACACAACCTTTGTCTCGACGTCAGCAAGACAAAGGAGATAGTGATGGACTTCGGGAAGTGAAGCTGTACACACACCCCAGTTTGCATTGACAGCGCCGAAGTAGAGATGGTTGAAAACTTCATATTCATAGGAGTCAACATCACCAACAACTTCTCCTGGACCACCCAAGAAACCACATCAACGCCTCTACTTCCTTGGAAAGCTTAGAAAGTTCGGCATGTCCCCAACCACTCTCACAAATTCCCACAGATTTGCTGTTGAAAGCGTTTTATCAGGACGCATCACAGCTTAGTTTGGGAACAGCTCCATCCAAGACCGCAAGAAATTGCAGAGAATGTGGACGCAGCCCAGACCATCACACAAACCAATCTCCCTTCCATTGACTCCATCTACACCTCACGCTGCCTCGGCAAGGCCAGCAGCACAATCAAGGACCAGTCTCACCACAATCACTCCCTCTTCTCCCCTCTCCCTTCAGGCAAGAGGTACAGAAGTGTGAAAACGCACACCTCCAGATTCAGGGGCAGTTTCTTCCCAGCTGTTATCAGGCGACTGAACCATCCTATCAACACCTGGAAGGTATTTATTCACAAAATGCTGGAGTAACTCAGCAGGTCAGGCAGCATCTCGGGAGAGAAGGAATGTCACCCATTCCTTCTCTCCTGAGATGCTGCCTGACCTGCTGAGTTACTCCAGCATTTTGTGAATAAATACCTTCGATTTGTACCAGCATCTGCAGTTATTTTCTTATATCAACATCTGGAAATCAGTCCTGAGCTACTATCTATCTCATTGGAGACCCTCGGACTATCTTTAATCGCACGTTACTGGGCTTTAATCTTGCACTAAATGTTATTACCTTTATCCTGCATCTGGACAATGTGGTCGGCTCGATTGTAATCATATATGGTCTTTCCACTGACTGATTAGCATGCAATAAAAAGCTTTTCACTGTACCTCGGTACATGGGACAATAAACAAAACAAAACTAAACTAAACTAAACTAAACTAAAATAAGGAACTTTCTCAATTCTCTGCTGCCTGAAGTTCATCCCATGATCTGTAATACTTGGATATAAAGTTCCTTCCCTTTTATCTATCACTACGGCAGCACGGTGGCGCAGCGGTAGAGTTGCTGCCTTACAGCGAATGCAGCGCCGGAGACTCAGGTTCAATCCTGACTACGGGCGCCATCTGTACGGAGTTTTGTACGTTCTCCCCGTGACCTGCGTGGGTTTTCTCCGAGATCTTCGGTTTCCTCCCACACTCCAAAGACGTACAGGTGTGTAGGTTGTAAAAATTGTCTCTAGTGGGTGTAGGATAGTGTTAATGTGCGGGGATCGCTGGGCGGCGCGGACCCGGTGGGCCGAAGGGCCTGTTTCTGCGCTGTGTCTCTAAATCTAAATCTAAAAATCTATCACTAGACCAAGTGGACCCGTTGGGCCCAAACCTCTCCTGCATTGGTGCAGCACCCTGTCCTCCCCCCCTCCCCTCTCACCTCAACCCCCCCCTCCCCTCACCCGTCTCCCCCACTCCCTCCTTCCTCCCTCCCTCCCTCCTCCCCTCCCCCTCCCCTCCTCTTAAACTTAAAAATGTGAATAACTTAAAAAAATATAACACCGATTTCAATAAAACTACTTGCATTATCACTAAAGTGACAATGGTGAGTAAGGTGGGCCTAAAATTGTCGTGCTATCGTGTACCATTTTGGCTGAAGTTCAGTCACAAACAAGATAACAAACGAGAGTTTTAGAATATAGATGGCAGGTTTCCTCTGCCAACTTGTCAGCAGTTTATAAATCACTCTAAGCATTGCCAAGATGGCACTGGGTGAGTTATCCTCAGTCATCAAATTTCTCAAGGCGGTGAACCCTGGTCCCTTGTTCAATATTGCTGATGACTTTCAATCAAGCTAACTTCAGGATCGAGGAAAGTACTCCCCAAAGCGTTCCTCCCGCCTCACACTGGGCGCCAACAATCTTCACCACTGCTCGGCCATCATACGCTGTGCTTAACGCTCCATCCCTCACTCTCATTTTGGCCAAGGTGATCATTTATCGGTGTTGGACAGGCCAGCTTAGATGCAGTCATTGAAGTACGAGGCACCAACAATGACTGTAAGGCAGCAGTGATCAGAGGACGGCATCCGCGTGCGGACTGCCTTGAGTTGATGGACTAGAAGATGTTCAAGACCACTTCATCAGGGAGCGGCAGCGACAGCGTCTTCGCCCGCCCCGAATCGCGGGGCTTGGGTCGGCCCGCCGCGGACCTTTCACCGTCCGGCGCGGCCTGGAATAGGCCGCGGGATTTTCTCCGCCCGGCGGGGGCTTCAATGTCGGGAGCCCCGACCGCCCCGATGTGGCAACTACAACAGCCTGACCGCGGGAGAAGACGGCAGAGAAGAGAAAAAGACATTCTGGCCTTCCATCACAGTGAGGAGGTGACTGGAGGAGACTCACTGTGATGGATGTTTCTTTTGTTTGGTGTTAGTTTGTGATTGTGTGTGTTATTGCATTTTTATTGATTATTCTTAGTGGTCTTATTGTTGAACTGCGGGTAATGTTTCATTTCACTACACATTTATGTGTGCGTGACAAATAAACGACTATTGACCCTATTGTCCAGCCTGAATGAATGCATCAGGGCCATTACTGGTCTCATCCAAAAATGCATTGGCATCCGTGTTCTGGCACAGACAATTAAACAGACTGGTCCCACCAAGATGCAGTACAGACCGCCACAGGAGATCCTTCTTCCTGGTGGCTATCAAACTGTACAATTCCTCCCCCTTCTGTCGTGGGGTAGACTGACTCCCCTCCTCTCCCACCCCCCCCCACCCCCCCCAATCCCCAAATATTTGCACATCCCCAATCCTTTCCACTCGTCATTTTAATTCCACGTTCATGTATCTTGTGTTTTATGACTGTTGGCAGACCAATCCCTCTCCGGGGATAAATAAAGTTCTAACGTATCCTGTCATTTATCCTAACCAGAAGTCTTGGATGAACAGGGAGTGAAAACTCTCTGCTAAAGTCCAGATCTGAGGCTTTCAAGGAGGATGACCTTTACTGTACAAATACTTGCAAGCATGATTTCAGTAAAGTTATCAGGAATGCAAAGAGAGAACTCCAAAATAAGCTGGAAGCTCAATTTAATCAGGTGAATGCTAGGCAACTAGCATGTATACACTGGAATTTAGAAGGATGAGAGGAGATCTTATCGAAACGTATAAGATTATTAAGGGGTTGGACACGTTAGAGGCAGGAAACATGTTCCCAATGTTGGGGGAGTCCAGAACAAGGGGCCACAGTTTAAGAATAAGGGGTAGGCCATTTAGAACTGAGATGAGGAAAAACATTTTCAGTCAGAGAGTTGTGAATCTGTGGAATTCTCTGCCTCAGAAGGCAGTGGAGGCCCATTCTCTCAATGCGTTCAAGAGAGAGCTAGATAGAGCTCTTAAGGGATAGCGGAGTCAGGGGGTATGGGGAGAAGGCAGGAACGGGGTACTGATTGAGAATGATCAGCCATGATCACATTGAATGGCGGTGCTGGCTCGAAGGGCCAAATGGCCTCCTCCTGCACCTATTGTCTATTGTCTATTGTCAACTGTGGCAGGGCCTGAATACTATTTTGGGCTAAAAGTTAAAATCAGGATCGATCTTTTGCAACACCATGTTCCAACCAGATGGGCCCGATGCCTTTTACGCCAACTTTGAACAGGCAATCAGAGTTCCATCTTCCCCTGCTTGGTCAGTCCCATCATCTCAATGGCTGAACTCAGGTCTGTGTTCTCCAGGGTAGACTCTCAGATAGCCACTGGCCCAAGTGGTGTCCCTAGGCAGTTTCTGGAATTCTGTGTCAATTATCTGGCCACTGTTTGCATCGACCCTTTAACTTCTGACTGAACTGTCTACTGTGACTATCTGCTTCAAGGAAACACCTCTTATTCTAGTCCCTAAGAAAAATAAAGTGACCCGTCTCAATGCACAGCATGGTGCGCAGCGGTAGAGTTGCTGCCTGGCAGCGCTAGTGACCTGGGTTCCATCCTGAATACGGGCGCTGTCTGTACGGAGTTTGTACGTTCTCCCCGTGACCTGCGTGGGTTTTCTCCGGGATCTCCGGTTTCCTCCCACCCTCCAAAGACGTACAGGTTTGTAGGTTAATTGGCTTGGTAGAAATGTAAAATTGTCCCTGGTGTGTGTAGGATAGTGTTAGAGCATGGAGGTCAGTGGTCGGCAAGGACTCGGTGGGCCGAAGGTCCTGTTTCCGCACTGCATCTCCAAACTAAACTGAACTAGACTACTCCCAGTAAATATAACATTGGCGATAACTAGTGTTTTGAAAGAGGCAGTACATGAGAGTTTTGTTTTAAATCATGGAAAATTTTGAGAAGTGGATTTTTAAACATAAATTCCTCTTGGTGATAACTTTGATGAGCAATATGTGCAACTCACAAAACGGAGGCACATATTCGTACAAGGATTAATAGAAATGTTTTCATACATAATCACTGAGCAGGAAAGAATTATCTACATCCCTCACATCATTTCTCTACTCTGAAAGTAAACATGCAGGTACAGCAGGCAGTGAAGAAAGCCAATGGCATGTTGGGAGAGGATTTGAGTTTAGGAACAAGGAGGTCCTACTGCAGTTTTACAGGGCCCTGGTGAGACCGCACCTGGAGTATTGTGATCTGGGTGTCCTAGTGCATCAGTCACTGAAAGGAAGCATGCAGGTACAGCAGGCAGTGAAGAAAGCCAATGGCATTGTTGGCCTTCATTGTGAGAGGATTTGAGTTTAAAAACAAGGAGGTCCTACTGCAGTTGTACAGGGCCCTGGTGAGACCGCACCTGGAGTATTGTGTGCAGTTTTGGTCTCCTAATTTGAGGAAGTGCAACGTAGGTTCACCAGGTTAATTTCCGGGATGGCGGGACTGACATATGATGAAAGAATGGTTCGACTGGACTTGTATTCGCTGGAATTTAGGATGAGAGGGGATCTTATAGAAACATATAAAAAATTTAGAGGATTGGACAGGGAAGATGCAGGAAAAATGTTCCCGGTGTTGGGGGAGTCCAGAACCAGGGGTCACAGTTTAAGAATAAGGGGTAGGCCATTTAGGACTGAGATGAGGAAAAACTTTTTTACCCAGAGTTGTGAATCTGTGGAATTTTCTGCCACAGAAGGCAGTAGAGGCTAATTCACTGGATGTGTTCAAGAGAGAGTTAGATTTAGATTTAGATTTAAAGATACAGCGCTGAAACAGGCCCTTCGGCCCACCGAGTCTGCGCCGCCCAGCGATCCCCGCACACTAACACTATCCTACACACACTAGGGACAATTTTTATATTTACCCAGTCAATTAACCTACATACCTGTACGTCTTTTGAGTGTGGGAGGAAACCGAAGATCTTGGAGAAAACCCACGCAGGTCACGGGGAAAACGTACAAACTCCGTACAGACGGCGCCCGTAGTCCGGATCGAACCTGAGTCTCCGGCGCTGCATTCGCTGTAAGGCAGCAACTCTACCGCTGCGCCACCGTGCCGCCCTAGGGATCTCTTAGGGCTATGGGATTCAAGGGATATGGGGAAAAAGCTCGGAACGGGGAACTGAATTTAGATGATCAGCCATGGTCGTATTGAATGGCGGTGCTGGCTCACAGGGCCGAATGGCCGAATGGCCGAATGGCCTTCTCCTGCACCCATTTTCTATGTTTTCTATGTTCCTGGACTTTGGCCTGCTGTACGACTAGGGCAAGGCTGGATTGCACGAAGTACAATGAGCCCCAGGCCACTGAACATCGCTCTGCAGTGTGGTCCAGGCAGCAACATGTCAACTGTGTAGTGGAAATGGAAATGCTGCGACCTATTGCAATAAGGCAGACAACACCAGTTGAAGTTGAAGGGTTGGAATTGAAGGGCCAACATTTTTAGTCATGGATTAAATTTTAATGCTTCTCATTGAAACATATAAAACATATAAGATTATTAAGGGGTTGGACACGCTAGAGGCAGGAAACATGTTCCCGATGTTGGGGGAGTCCAGAACCAGGGGCCACAGTTTAAGAATAAGGGGTAGGCCATTTAGAACGGAGATGAGGAAAAACCTTTTCAGTCAGAGAGTTGTGAATCTGTGGAATTCTCTGCCTCAGAAGGCAGTGGAGGCCAATTTTCTGGATGCTTTCAAGAGTGAGTTAGATAGAGCTCTTAAGGATAGCGGAGTCAGGGGGTATGGGGAGAAGGCAGGAACGGGGTACTGATTGAGAATGATCAGCCATGATCACATTGAATGACGGTGCTGGCTCGAAGGGCCGAATGGCCTCCTCCTGCACCTATTGTCTATTGTCAACGAGATGCAAATCGCCTCTCACTATTTTGGAGATTGTACGGGGAGGGGGGAGTATGGCTCAGCATGGCCTGTTTCTGGACACTGCCTCTGTACTGAGGATTACAAAATGGTGCCAGTGGGTGCAAGAGCACAATCCTGAGCCAACGTGACTTTACACCACATTAGACAGTGTGCAGTGATCATTAACAAGAAGGCTGCAGGGCAGTCAGTTCATGAAGCTGTTCACTGTTTCGATGCCAATTCTGCAACTTGGAAGCCCAACGCTCCCCAACGCTTCCCTTTTCAAACATTTACCATATTCCAACTAAAAAAAAACAGCCCTTCTTACTGGGAACTGTCTAACTGGCTTCCGTTTCCATCGGGGATTTTATATCTGTAGGCTCATCCAATTCCCTTTTATTGCCTGGATCGTATGACACGGGGCAGGGAGCCAATGTCTAGTCTGTTGGTGTTGGCCTAGACAATAAACTATAGACAATAGACAATAGGTGCAGGAGTAGGCCATTCGGCCCTTCGAGCCAGCACCGCCATTCAATGTGTTCATGGCTGATCATTCTCGATCAGTACCCCGTTCCTGCCTTCTCCCCATACCCCCTGACTCCGCTATCCTTAAGAGCTCTATCTAGCTCTCTCTTGAACCTTTATTCTTAAACTGTGGCCCCTGGTTCTGGACTCCCCCAACATTGGGAACATGGGAAAAGAGGTAAGATACAGAAACTAAGGTCTATTGCTTAATGGATATTAGTGGTCTTCACTGCGGTATCGCACCTAATGATGTCTTCAAGCATACGTGGAAGCTGTCTTAGGTTGCATCTATAGGGTGGCACGGTGGCGCAGCAGTAGAGTTGCTGACTTATAGCACCAGAGACCCGGGTTTAATCCTGACTACGGGTGCTGTCTGTACGGAGTTCATCCGTTCTCCCCTTGACCTGTGTGGGTTTTGTCTGGGATCTCCGGTTTCCTCGCACACTCTAAAGACGTACAGGTTTGTAGGTAAATATGCTTGGTAAAATTGTAAATTGTCCCTAGTGTGTGTAGGATAGTGTTAGTGTGCGGGGATCGCTGGGCGGCGCGGGGACCCGGTGGGCCGAAGGGCCTGTTTCCGCGCTGTATCTCTAAACTAAACAAAACTCTACATGTAGGAAGTAACTGCAGATGCTGGTTTAAACCGAAGATGGACACAATTAGCTGGAGTAACTCAGCGGGACAGGCAGCATCTCTGGAGAGGAGGACAGGGTGATGTTTCGGGTCGAGACCCTTCTTCAGACCCCTTCTAAAACGAAATTATCCCTGCTTTTTTTTGTCCTTCTCCTGATTGCCCTGCTCCTCGACATCTTGCCCAATAACCATTCCAATATTTTGCTTGGGTAGTTTACAACCCAGCGGTATGAACATTGCCCTCTAACTTCAGATAGCCCGTGCTTTCCCTCTCCATCCCCTCCCCCTTCCCAGTTCTCCCACTAGTCTTAATGTTGAAAGACTGGAGCGACTAGGCTTGAATATGCTGGCATTTAGAAGGATGAGAGGGGATCGTATCGAAACGTATAAGATTATTAAGGGGTTGGACACATTAGAGGCAGGAAACATGTTCCCGATGTTGGGGGAGTCCAGAACAAGGGGCCACAGTTTAAGAGTAAGGGGTAGGCCATTTAGAAACGGAGATGAGGAAAAACTTTTTCAGTCAGAGAGTTGTACATCTGTGGAATTCTCTGCCTCAGAAGGCAGTGGAGGCCAATTCTCTGAATGCATTCAAGAGAGAGCTAGATAGAGCTCTTAAGGATAGCGGAGTCAGGGGGTATGGAGAGAAGGCAGGAATGGGGTACTGATTGAGAATGATCAGCAATGATCACATTGAATGGTGGTGCTGGCTCGAAGGGCCGAATGGCCTCCTCCTGCACCTATTGTCTATTGTCTATTGTCTACTGTCTCCGTATGTTATCCCACTTTTTAAGAAAGGAGGGAGAGAGAAAACGGGTAATTATAGACCAGTTAGTCTGACATCAGTGGTGGGGAAAATGCTGGAGTCAATTATAAAAGACGAAATTGCTGAGCATTTGGATAGCAGTAACGGGATCGTTCCGAGTCAGCATGGATTTACGAAGGGGAAATCATGCTTGACAAATCTACTGGAATTTTTTGAGGATGTAACTAGGAAAATTGACAAGGGAGAGTCAGTGGATGTGGTGTACCTCGACTTTCAGAAAGCCTTCGACAAGGTCCCACATAGGAGATTAGTGGGCAAAATTAGGGCACATGGTATTGGGGGTAGGGTACTGACATGGATAGAAAATTGGTTAACAGACAGAAAGCAAAGAGTGGGGATAAATGGGTCCCTTTCGGAATGGCAGGCAGTGACCAGTGGGGTACCGCAAGGTTCGGTGCTGGGACCCCAGCTATTTACGATATACATTAATGACTTAGACGAAGGGATTAAAAGTACCATTAGCAAATTTGCAGATGATACTAAGTTGGGGGGTAGTGTGAATTGTGAGGAAGATGCAATAAGGCTGCAGGGTGACCTGGACAGGTTGTGTGAGTGGGCGGATACATGGCAGATGCAGTTTAATGTAGATAAGTGTGAGGTTATTCACTTTGGAAGTAAGAATAGAAAGGCAGATTATTATCTGAATGGTGTCAAGTTAGGAGGAGGGGGAGTTCAACGAGATCTGGGTGTCCTAGTGCATCAGTCAATGAAAGGAAGCATGCAGGTACAGCAGGCAGTGAAGAAAGCCAATGGAATGTTGGCCTTCGTAACAAGAGGAGTTGAGTATAGGAGCAAAGAGGTCCTTCTACAGTTGTACCGGGCCCTGGTGAGACCGCACCTGGAGTACTGTGTGCAGTTTTGGTCTCCAAATTTGAGGAAGGATATTCTTGCTATGGAGGGCGTGCAGCGTAGGTTCACTAGATTAATTCCCGGAATGGCGGGACTGTCGTATGTTGAAAGGCTGGAGCGATTGGGCTTGTATACACTGGAATTTAGAAGGATGAGGGGGGATCTTATTGAAACATATAAGATAATTAGGGGATTGGACACATTAGAGGCAGATAACATGTTCCCAATGTTGGGGGAGTCCAGAACAAGGGGCCACAGTTTGAGAATAAGGGGTAGGCCATTTAGAACGGAGATGAGGAAGAACTTTTTCAGTCAGAGGGTGGTGAAGGTGTGGAATTCTCTGCCTCAGAAGGCAGTGGAGGCCAGTTCGTTGGATGCTTTCAAGAGAGAGCTGGATAGAGCTCTTAAGGATAGCGGAGTGAGGGGGTATGGGGAGAAGGCAGGAACGGGGTACTGATTGATAGTGATCAGCCATGATCGCATTGAATGGCGGTGCTGGCTCGAAGGGCTGAATGGCCTACTCCTGCACCTATTGTCTATTGTCTATTGTCTATTGACTACATTCTATCTTTGTCCCGCCCCCTCCCCTGACATCAGTCTGAAGGAGGGTCTCGACCCGAAACGTCACCCATTCCTTCTCTCCAGAGACGCTGCCTGACCTGCTGAGTTACTCCAGCATTTTGTGTCGACCTTCGATTTAAACCAGCATCTGCAGCTCTTTCCCGACCATTGTCAAGAGCTGCCCTTCTCAGTGCAGAGAGCGGCAGACCCATCCCAAATCCCAAGACTCACAGATCACGCACAGCTAGACTGTGTCACTGAGGATCACACGGTGGACGTCGATGTGTCAGCCATCTGCTTGGTCGCATTTCATATTGCGGCTTGGCTCTCAACATACCTTCCTGTAGGCTGTTGCCAAATGAAAACAAAGGCCTAAAGAAAATATTGTACAAATAAATATTCAAGGATTTAACGTTGAGAATATAATATCAAGCTAACAGCAGCGTAAATGTGGTGTGAAACTCGCCAGATTCTGCTCCAACTCCATCTACAACTCTGCCACAGAATTCAGAGTGGAATTCTCTGCCACAGAGGGCAGTGGAGGCCAATTTACTGGATGAATTTAAAAGAGTTGGATACTCTAGGGGCTAGCGGAATCAAGGGATATGGGGAGAAGGCAGGCACGGGTTACTGATTGTGGATGATCACAATGAATGGCGGTGCTGGCTCGAAGGGCCAAATGGCTTCCTACAGCACCTATTTTGTATGTTTCTATGTTTCCATGTTACAAGTTCACAGAAAACACCATTGTGGTGGGCTAGATCTTGAAGAAGGAAGGAAACAGAGAGCTTCGTAACGTTGTGTCAAGGCAACAATGTCCACTGGCTGAAGGAACTAGTTATTGACTGCCAGACCCGATGTGTAGTACCTACGCCATTCAGCATCAATGGTGCCGAAGTGGAACTTCACATTCCATGGGGTCAATATCACCAACAATCTGGCCTAGACCAACCAGTTTGAGGCTGTGGCCAAACAAAGCACTGGTGCCTCTACTTCTTCAGAAGTACCAGCTCTTACCAACTACACCGTAGAAAGCTGGCTCGAAGGTGCTGGCTCGAAGGGCCGAATGGCCTACTCCTCCACCTATTGTCCATTGTCTAAAGCATACTGTTGGGTTGCATCAGACCTTGGTTTGGGAACAGCTCTGCCAAAGACTGCAGGATGTTAGAGAGTTGTGAATGGAGCCCAGCCCACCATTGCAACCATCTACACTTCACGCTGTCTAGGCAGAGCAGCCGACAAGGTCAAGGACCTTTCTCACCTCAGTCATCCCCTCTTCTCCCCTCTCTCATCGGGCAGAAAATACAAAAAAAGCTTGACTGCATCCATATCACAATCCTCAGGATAAGCTCCTGCCCTTCTACTACCTGTCTTCTGAATGGTCCTCCCACAAGATAGACAGATTCTTGATCGGTACGGGTGTCAGAGGTTATTGGGAGAAGGCTGGAGAATGGGGTTAGGAGGGAGAGATAGATCAGCCATGATTGAATGGTGGAGTAGACGATGGGTGAATGGCCTAATTCTGCTCCTATCACTTATGATCTTATGATCTTCGGTCCTGCTGAGAGCTTGCCATGATCTGTCTCTGCCCCCTAGGGTCATCTGGCACAACTGACCCCTGCATGAACCGTTATTTTGCACTTTACCTTGTTCCCCCCCTTTTGTTTTCATTTTAGCCGAGATTTATTTATATATTTGATAGCACCGATATGGAAGTGTCATTCTCAATCTCGTTGTACGTGTACAATGACAATAAAAGATATTGTATTGTATTGTATTGTATTGTATTATAAGCTTGGATGTAGCCCTGATCTTCCAATCTACCTCATTGCGAGCACTGGACATTTTCTATGCAACTGTAACACTATAACTGCACTCTTCTGTTTGCGCTGTTGTGCTTGTGTGCAGCCGGATTGTATTCATGCGTAGTATTATCTGATTTAATTGGATAGCACACAAACAAAAGCTTTGTGTCGGAAGGAACTGCAGATGCTGGTTTAAACCGAAGATAGTCGCAAAAAGCTGGAGTAACTCAGAGGGTCTGGAGAGAAGGAGTAGGTCAACCAGGGAGTTGAGGAGGGAACGGTCTCTGCGGAAAGCAGAAAGCGGTGGAGGTGGGGAGATTTGACTCGTGGTGGGATCCCGTTGGAGGCGGCGAAAATGTCAGAGGATTACGTGCTGTATGTGATGGCTGATGGGGGAAAGGTAAGGACGAGGGGGACTTTGTTGCGATTGGGGGGAGGGGGAGCAAGGGCAGAGTTGTGGGATACCAAAAAGACCCCTGCGATGGTCTCATCTATAATGTACGAGGGGTACCGCCGTTCCCTAAAGAACGAGGACATCTCAGATCTCCTGATATGGAACACCTCATCTTGGGCGCAGATACGGCGTACACGGAGGAATTGGGAGCAGGGGATAGAGACCTTGTTGGAGGAGTCCTGAACCAGGGGCCACAGTTTAAGAATAAGGGGTAGGCCATTTAGAACAGAGATGAGGAAAAACTTTTTTAGTCAGAGAGTTGTGAATCTGTGGAATTCTCAGCCTCAGAAGGCAGTGGAGGCCAATTCTCTAAATACATTCAAGAGAGAGCTAGATAGAGCTCTTAAGGATAGCGGAGTCAGGGGGTATGGGGAGAAAGCAGGAACGGGGTACTGATTGAGAATGATCAGCCATGATCACATTGAATGGCGGTGCTGGCTCAAAGGGCCGAATGGCCTACTCCTGCACCTATTGTCTATTGTCTATAGTTTATTGTCTAGGCCAACACCAACAGACTAGACATTGGCTCCCTGCCCCGTGTCATACGATCCAGGCAATAAAAGGGAATTGGATGAGCCTACAGATATAAAATCCCCGATGGAAACGGAAGCCAGTTAGACAGTTCCCAGTAAGAAGGGCTGGTTTTTTTTTTTAGTTGGAATATTGCAGGAGACAGGGTGCGAAGAAGTGTGGTCTAGATAGTTGTGGGAGTCAGTTTGTTCATAATAGGCATCAGTCGATAGTCTATCGAAAACAAAAGCTTTTCTCTGCATCTCAATATACTTGACAATAAGAAATCAAAGCCAATATTAATCAGTCAGCTAACAGAGATGATAGACAATAGACAATAGACAATAGGTGCAGGAGGAGGCCATTCGGCCCTTTGAGCCAGCACCGCCATTCAATGTGATCATGGCTGATCATTCTCAATCAGTACCCCATTCCTGCCTTCTCTCCATAACCCCTGACTCCGCTATCCTTAAGAGCTCTATCTAGCTCTCTCTTGAATGCATTCAGAGAATTGGCCCCCACTGCCTTCTGAGGCAGAGAATTCCACAGATTCACAACTCTCTGACTGAAAAAGTTTTTCCTCATCTCAGTTCTAAATGGCCTACCCCTTATTCTTAAACTGTGGCCCCTTGTTCTGGACTCCCCCAACATTGGGAACATGTTTCCTGCCTCTAAAGTGCCCACTAGCGAAAACATCGTCTCCACATCCACTCTATCCAAGCCTTTCACTATTCGGCACCTGTCAATGTTGGTTATGTGGGATTATTTTCTTCAGTGGCAGGAGTAAGGGGAGGTTTTATTGGGATTTATTCAATTATGACTGGCTGATTAAGAATAGGTGACAGGACTAGAGATTGTAATCACCACTAAATGTAGAACTAACTGGAACAAAAATGGGTAGTGGCAATATGGAATGAGCTGACAATAGAAGGGGTATAACGGGTAAGGGCGGCACGATGGCGCAGCGGTAGAGTTGCTGCTTTACAGTGAATGCAGCGCCAGAGACCCGGGTTCCATCCTGACTACGGGCGCCGTCTGTACGGAGTTTGTACGTTCTCCCCGTGACCTGCGTGGGTTTTCTGCGAGATCTTCGGTTTCTTCCCACACTCCAAAGACTTATGGGTTTGTAAGTTAATTGGCTTGGTATGAATGTAAATTGTCCTTAGTGTGCGCACGATAGTGTTAATGTGCGGGGATCGCTGGTCGGTGCAGACTCAGTGGGCCAAAGGGCCTGTTTCCGTGCTGTATCTCTAAACTAAACTAAACTAAACCTGAACTATCGTGGACCAATGGACCTGCTCCTGCGTTGCACTGTTTAATGTGCAACTTGACCAAGTGGACCCATTGGGCCTAAACCTCTCCTGCATTGGACAGCACACCCCTCCCCACCTCCCTCCCCCCCTCACCCCTCCTCACCCCCTCCCTCCTCCCCCTCCCTTCCCATTCCTCCTCCCCTCCCCCTCCCTCCACCCCACGTCCCCCTCCCTCCCCCTCCCCCCTCCTCCTCCCCCCTCCCCCTCCCCATTCCTTCTCTCCTCCCCTTCTCCTCCCCTCCTCCTCCCCTCCCCCTCCCTCCACCCCTTCCTCTCCCCCTTCCCCTCCCCCCACTCCATCCCCCTCATCCTCCCTTATCCTCCTCCCCCCCTTCCACCTCCCTCCCTAGGAGATAGATTTAAACTTTAAAATGTGAATAACTTTTAAAATACGACACCGATGTCAATGAAACTTCTTCCATTAGCACTAAAGTGACGACGGTGAGTAAGGTGGGCCTAAAATTGTCACGCTATCGTGTACCGTTTTGGCTGTAGTTCAGGAACAAACAAACAAAGGAACAAGAGTTTTATTATATAGATGCACTAGGACAATCCGATCCCTGCACCTCAACAATGAAGTCACTCAGCATATACAACACGCTCCAATATTTAACAGCCGGCTTGTAATGTTGGAAAATGTGAATTTGGTCACTCTGGCAACATTAACAAAAGTGTATTATCTAAACAGAGTAGGATTAGGATATCCATTACAAATGCCCATTTTCCAACGTTTGAATGGAAATTCTAACTCCGATTTGGAATAAGACAGGCAGTGACTCAACAACGGAATTAGTGTAAGTTGAAATAAAATAAAATGTGAAATTTGTGTACATTTGATTTTTTGGACAAAATCGGCAAATCCATGTCAATTATTTCTGCTTTTTAATCTCTTTTCCTTAAAAATATCTTACTGAAAAGGTCTGAAATATAAACTCTCTTTTTTCTTCCCATAGATTCTTCCACCAGTATTTCCAGCATTCTCCTTTTTCCTCTTTAGATTCCTGGTATTTCCAGCCATTTGCTTTTCTTCAATTATATATATCAAAGGTGAGAGGGATTTGAAGAAAGAAGCAACTGCAGATGCCGGTTTACCAAAAAAAAAGTCACAAAGTGCTGGAGTAACTCACCAGGCCAGCCAACATCTCTGGAGAACATGGATAGTATTGTTTCGGGGCGGGACCCTTCTTCAGATGTCTGTGTCTTTTTACATGAGAGTGATTTAATTGCACTTGCAACATGCTCTTGAATCTGAATTAACTAAGGAAAAACACAAAGTGCTGGAGGAAAATCTTTTTCACCCAGAGAGTTGTGAAGCGGTGGAACTCTGCCTCGGAAGGCAGTGGAGGACAATCCCTGGATGCTTTCAAGAGAGAGTTAGATAGAGCTCTTAATGATAGCGGAGTCAGGGGGTATGGGGAGAAGGCAGGAACGGGGTACTGATTGTGGATGATCAGCCATGATCAAGGTGAATGGTGGTGCTGGCTCAAAGGGTCGAATGGCCTCCTCCTGCACCTATTGTCTATTGTCTATTGACTTTAGTGGGTCAGGCAGCATCTGGAATGGGAATGGCATTTCGGGTTGAAATCCTTTATCTTCTTCTGCCACTGACTCTCAATGTCACCTGTATCTACATATTACATTGATCATATTTCGCTTGAGCAGCTTACAACCCAGCAGTACGAATATTGATTTATTTAACGTCAAGTAACCCTTGCTTTCCCTCTCTCTTCATCCCCCTCCCCCACCCTAGGCTTGTATACACTGGAATTTAGAAGGATGAGAGGGGATCTTATCGAAACATATAAGATTATTAAGGGGTTGGACACGTTAGAGGCAGGAAACATGTTCCCAATGTTGGGGGAGTCCAGAACCAGGGGCCACAGTTTAAGAATAAGGGGTCGGCCATTTAGAACGGAGATGAGGAAAAACTTTTTCAGTCCGAGAGTTGTGAATCTGTGGAATTCTCTGCCTCAGAAGGCAGTGGAGGCCAATTCTCTGAATGCATTCAGGAGAGAGCTAGATAGAGCTCTTAAGGATAGCGGAGTCAGGGGGTATGGGGAGAAGGCAGGAACGGGGTACTGATTGAGAATGATCAGCCATGATCACATTGAATGGCGGTGCTGGCTCAAAGGGCCGAATGGCCTCCTCCTGCACCTATTGTCTATTGTCTATTGTCTAAATCTTAAGCCGTACAACCAGTTCAACCAAGCGTTGCCTTGTTTCCTGGTTTGGATGGAGCCAGCAGGGTTCCTGTCAAATTATGCTTCAGCAAATAACGATGTGATTTGTCTTTCCTATTGCAGTGATATTTGCAGTGATAGAAAACCCCATCCATCCACACATTAAAATATATAACGACTGAATTACTGAAAGAATATAAATCGCCATTTGAGGTTAACTTGATTTCTCCAGTGCCTTCACACGGATGCTGAAAACACAAATAGGCAAAATCTAATTGGGATCCAAGATGGATCAAAATTTCACTTATAGAAACATAGAAACAAAGAAAACAGGTGCAGGAGTGGGCCATTCAGCCCTTCGAGCCAGCACCGCCATTCACCCTGATCATGGCTGATCATCCTCAATCAGTACCCCGTTCCTGCCTTCTCCCCATAACCTCCGCTATCATTAAGAGCTCTGTCTAACTCTCTCTTGAAAAGCATCCAAGGAATTGCCCTCATTTTCCCATAGATTCTTCCACCAGTATTTCCAGCATTCTCCTTTTTCCTCTTTAGATTTCTGGTATTTCCAGCCATTTGCTTTTGTTCAATTTTATATCAAAGTTGAGAGGGATTTGAAGAAAGAAGCAACTGCAGATGCCGGTTTACCAAAAAAAGTCACAAAGTGCTGGAGTAACTCACCAGGCCAGCCAACACGATAGCGCAACAATTTTAGGCCCACCTTACTCACCGTCGTCCCTTTGGTGCTAATGGAAGAATTTTCATTGAAATCGGTGTCATATTTTAAAAGTTATTCACATTTTAAAGTTTAAATCTATCTCCTAGGGAGGGGGGTAGAGGGAGGGGGGGGGAGGAGGGAGGGGGGGGAGGAGGGGAGATGAGGGGGATGGAGTGGGGGGGAGAGGAAGGGGTGGAGGGGTGGAGGGGAGGGAGGAGGAGGGAGGGGGGAGGGGAGGAAGAATGGGGAGGGAGGGGGAGGAGGGAGGGAGGGGGGCGAGGCAGGGGAGGGAGGAGGGTGCTGTCCAATGCAGGAGAGGTTTGGGCCCAATGGGTTCACTTGGTCAAGTTGCACATTAAACAGTGCAGCACAGGAGCAGGTCTATTGGTCCATGATAGTTCAGGTTTAGTTTAGTTTAGTTTAGTTTAGAGATACAGCGCGGAAACAGGCCCTTTGGCCCACTGAGTTCGCGCCGACCAGCGATCCCCTAACATTAACACTATCCTACACACACTAAGGACAATTTACATTCATACCAAGCCAATTAACCTACAAACCCGTACGTCTTTGGTGTGTGGGAAGAAACCGAAGATCTCAGAGGAAACGCACGCAGGTCACGGGGAGAACGTACAAACTCCATACAGACAGCACCCGTAGTCGGGATGGAACCCGGGTCTCCGGCGCTGCATACGCTGTAAAGCAGCAACTCTACCGCTGCGCCATCGTGCCGCCCTTACCCGTTATACCCCTTCTATTGTAAGCTCATTCCATATTGCCACTACCCATTTTTGTTCTCTCCCAGTTAGTTCTACATTTAGTGGTGATTACAATCTCTAGTCCTGTCACCTATTCTTAATCAGCCAGTCATAATTGAATAAATCCCAATAAAACCTCCCCTTACTCCTGCCACTGAAGAAAATAATCCCACATAACCAACATTGACAGGTGCCGAATAGTGAAAGGCTTGGATAGAGTGGATGTGGAGACGATGTTTCCACTAGTGGGAGAGTCTAGGACCAGAGGGCACAGCCTCAGAATTAAAGGACGTTCTTTTAGGAAGGAGATGAGGAGGAATTTCTTTCGTCAGAAGGTGGTGAATCTATGGAATTCTTTGCCACAGAAAGCTGTGGAGGCCAAGTCAGTGGATATTTTTAAGACAGAGGTAGATAGATTCTTGGTCAGTGCTGATGTCAGAGGTTATGGGACAAGGCAGGGGAATGGGGTTAGGAGGGGGAGATAGATCAACCAAGATTGAATGGCGGAGTAGACTAGATTGGCCGAATGGCCTAATTCTGCTCCTATCACTTATGACCTTATGACCTTATAACTTTTGTTTCACTCTTTTCTGTATCCATTTGGAGTAAAGTCTAGAGAGAAATTATTTTTCAATGTAATTATTTATGTAATTGGCCAGCAACTGATCTTCCTTTTACAAGGAGCAGATAACGTCTGAGTGTCACATTTTAAAAGAAATGGTCCCTGCAATTACCATCTCATGATGGTAGGCGTGCAGCATAGGTTTACTAGGTTAATTCCCGCAATGGCGGGACTGTCGTATATTGAAAGACTGGAGCGACTAGGCTTGTATACACTGGAATTTGGAAGGATGAGAGGGGGGATCTTATTGAAACGTATAAGATTATTAAGGGGTTGGACATGTTAGAGGCAGGAAACATGTTCCCAATGTTGGGGGAGTCCAGAACCAGGGGCCACAGTTTAAGAATAAGGGGTAGGCCATTTAGAACTGAGATGAGGAAAAACTTTTTCAGTCAGAGAGTTGTGAATCGGGAAGGAGAAGCAGCGGCGGCAGCGCGATAGATCAGCGGGGCTCTGGGGCCTAGCAGTGATGGAGACGCCCAAGGTTTGGAGCGGTGATGGCGGGGCGGAGCGGCGGCCATGATGGAGACACTTGGGGTTTGGAGTGGCGGTGTTGACGCTCCCCCCACATGGGCCGCGGAACCAAACGGGCATCTGGCGGGAAGTGGGAGCTGAACAAAAATGACGACCCTCCCCCCAACTGCGCACACGCAGTCACCCAGCGGCCATCGTACGCAAGTGTAGGCGCTGGTCTGGTGGCCATCTTAAGTGAGGACCGGCCCCAACTGCGCATGTGCTGGTTTTTAAAAACTTTAAAATGTGAATAACTTTAAAATATAACACCAATTTCAATAAAACGACCATTTTTACCATTAAAGCGACGACGGTGAATAAGGTGGGCCTAAAAATGTCGCGCTATCTTGTACAGTTTTGGCTGAAGTTCAGTCACAAACAAACAAACAAACGAGAGTTTTAGAGTATAGATAAGTGAAAGAGTGGCTGTTTGATTGATGGTCAAGAAACATCCAACTAAATGGAGGAATTCCTTTGGTCGAGGAGCAACTGTGGAAGTCAAGGGATGATCCATCTGAATCGATGGTGTAGAGGGGAGAGAGCCAGTGTAAAGAGGTGAAAGGTGAAGGAAGGAACTTCAGATGCTGGTTCACACTGAAGGTAGACACTAAATGCTGGAGTATTCAGCAGCGCAGGCAGCATCTCTGGAGAGAAGGAATGGGTAACCTTTTGTGACATCCAAAACGTCATCCATTCATTCAATCCAGACTTGCCTGCCACTCTGAGTTTCTCCAGCACTTTGTGTCTATCTATTGAGTATAGACTTTGGGAGGTCATGTTACAGTTGCATACAATGTTGGTGAGGCCGCATTTAGAGCATTGCGTTCAGTTCTGGGCACCATGTTATGGGAAAGATGTTGTCTATCTTCAAAGGGTACAGAGATGATTTACGAGGATGTTGCCTGGACTAGAGGGTGTGAGCTGCAGGGAGAGGTTGAGCAGGCTGGGACTCTATTCCTTGGAGCGCAGGAGGATGATGGGTGATCTTATAGAGGCGTACAAAATCATGAGAGGAATAGATCGGGTAGATGCACAGAGTCTCTTGCCCAGAGTAGGTGAATCGAAGACCAGAGGACATAGGTTTAAGGTGAAAGGGAAAAGATTTAATAGGAACCTGAGGGGTAAGTTTTTCACACAAAGGGTGGTGGGTGTATGGAACAAGCTGCCAGAGGAGGTAGTTGAGGCTGGGAATATCCCAACGTTTAAGAAACAGTTGGACAGGTACTTGGATAGGACGGGTTTGGAGGGATATGGGCTAAACGCGGGCAGGTTGGACTAGTGTAGCTGGGGCATGTTGGCCGGTGTGGGCAAGTTGGGCCGAAGGGCCTGTTACGCGGGCAGGTGGGACTAGTGTAGCTGGGGCATGTTGGCCGGTGTGGGCAAGTTGGGCCGAAGGGCCTGTTACGCGGGCAGGTGGGACTAGTGTAGCTGGGGCATGTTGGCCGGTGTGGGCAAGTTGGGCCGAAGGGCCTGTTTCCTCACTGTATGACTCTAATCCAAATGAAATGTAAGAAAATAACTGCAGATGCTGGTACAATTCGAAGGTATTTATTTCACAAAATGCTGGAGTAACTCAGCAGGTCAGGCAGCATCTCAGGAGAGAAGGAATGGGTGACATTTCGGGTCAAGACCCGAAACGTCACCCATTCCTTCTCTCCTGAGATGCTGCCTGACCTGCTGAGTTACTCCAGCATTTTGTGAAATAAATACCCTAATCCAAAAGAAAGTTTATCTTGTGCAATCTGTCTATTTAGTGGAGGATATCGGAGAGTGTCACCACACATCCTGCTAATGTTGCACCTGAAGAGTGTGAACAATGCCTGTAACATCAAAGGAGAGGGAAGGCAAACAGAAAAGGAAACAGTAAAGAGAGGAAGCTGGATTACCCCCCTCACTAAATAAGAACATGTGGATTGGCAAACAGCCACTGCCCCCACCAGCCTGGGTCTGTCTTCTTTCAGTTTGTCCTGTCACGGTTAATCTTTGAAAGGGTGGAAGATGATGAGTAAATCCTCGGAAATGGCAGCAGGCTGAACGTCTTTCCCGAGGTGCCGTAAATCAGCAATGGCTGCACCTCGTGCGCACGGTCTGTGTCGGTCTGCGGACAGCCCCTTAGCCCTAGGGTCTCTCCCCGACAAACGTCACCCGTCCCTTCTCTCCAGAGACGCTGCCTGGCCCGCTGAGTTGCTCCGTCTGCCTTATGGTTGGGACTGGAAATGTTGTCAGAACGTGAGTTAGGTTTTTTGATGCTGCAGGAATTGATTAATGGCTGCTTAATCCGTCCCAGCGAGAAACAGAAATGTCGTCTGATGGAGCCAGGAAACCTTCTGCACAGCCTCTTTGTAAAATCAAGTTCAAAGAATACTAGACAGCAACTCTAGAGGGTGAGCTTGCTTATCTTGGTCTCTTAGGACCACAAGGACTCTTCCTTTTATACCGTAGGTGTCGTATACTGTTGTTTGATTTTCCCCTTGCAGACTTTAGCTGTTTCTGTCTGTGATGCAAGTCCTCTGGAATCTGGAGCATGTGCTGCTGTTTTGCCATGAGCTCTCTCTAATTACATCCAGACAAGTGAAAGTCAGTAGTGTTCCACTTTGATGTCCTGGCCATTTTGAATCAGGGATTCATATCTCCTAGTTTGTGTTTATCTTTGATTGTTTACATGTTCTGTTCTACAGCAATGCCGCGATGAAAGGTGCCGCCTTTCCTGCTTCCCCCGCTTCAAAATGTGGCCAGATATTTTACCTACTGTATAGGGCGGCACGGTAGCGCAGCGGTAGAGTTGCTGCTTTACAGCGAATGCAGCGCCGGAGACACAGGTTCGATCCTGACTACGGGTGCTGCACTGTAAGGAGTTTGTACGTTCTCCCCGTGACCTGCGTGGGTTTTCTCCGAGATCTTCGGTTTCCTCCCACACTCCAAAGACGTACAGGTATGTAGGTTAATTGGCTGGGTAAATGTAAAAATTGTCCCTAGTGGGTGTAGGATAGTGTTAATGTACGGGGATCACTGGGCGGCACGGACTTGGAGGGCCGAAAAGGCCTGTTTCCGGCTGTAGATATATGATATGATATGATATATATATATTAAGTTCTTATGGATTCCAACCCACCGTCAAGAGTAAAAAAAAAGGGATTTGCTCAGACAAAACAATAGGGAATTGAATGAACCACGATGGTCCAAGACTCCTTTAAGCAGCACTGCAAGTTTTATACGAATAGAATTAAGACGTTACAGTTTCACTCCAGCAAAGTCCGGCACGGTGGCGCAGAGGTAGAGTTGCTGCCTTACAGCGAATGCAGCGCCTGAGACTCAGGTTCGATCCTGACTACGGGCGCTGTCTGTACGGAGTTTGTACGTTCTCCCCGTGACCTGCGTGGGTTTTCTCCGAGATCTTCGGTTTCCTCCCACACTCCAAAGACGTACAGGTTTGTAGGTTAATTGACTGGGTAAAATGTAAAAATTGTCCCTAGCGTGTGTAGGATAGTGTTAATGTGCGGGGATCACTGGGCGGCGCGGACCCGGTGGGCCGAAGGGCCTGTTTCCGCGCTGTATCTCTAAATCAAAAATCAAGTATACTCTTGGTGAACTCTGAAATGCACTTGTTAAACCGAGCTAACCGTGAGGTGGGAAGGGATGCAGCTGAGCAATGAGAAATAGGTTTACACTCTGTCAACAAACCCAGTGCTGATCTGGGTGTGAATGCAAAGACGTTCCCCTTGACCTCAGTGTGACTGGAGCACTGATGTGCCTCAGCTCAGAACCAGCAGATGCTGGGAAGAGTACCAGCGTCATTGAAGTCGGGAGGTCATGTTACAGTATCTACCAGACGTTGGTGAGGTTAACCACAGGGGTTAAATTAGCCAAAGAGAAGAAAGATGGACTGCATTTATAGGGCAAAGGTCGGGTTCTTTTCTGCATAGAGTCGTACAACTTGGAAACAGGCCCTTCGGCCTAACTTGCCCACGCCAAGCATCATGCTCCATTTACACTAGTCTCACCTGCCTGCACTTGCTCCATATCCCTCCTAAACCTATTCTATCCATGTAACTGTTCAAATGTTTTTTTAAACAGTGATAGTATTTGCCTTACTGACCTCCTTCAGCAGCTCGTTCCATATACCAACCAACCTTCCTGCAAAAAAGTCGCCCTTTAGCTTCCGAATTAAATCTTTCGCCCCTCACCTTAAACCTATCTCCTCTGATTTTTTTTGATTTTTAGATTTAGAGATACAGCGCGGAAACAGGCCCTTCGGCCCACCGAGTCCGTGCCACCCAGCGATCCCCGCACATTAACACTATCCTACACACACTAGGGACAATTTTTACATTTACTCAGTTAATTAACCTACATACCTGTACGTCTTTGGAGTGTGGAAGGAAACCGAAGATCTCGGAGAAAACCCACGCAGGTCACGGGGAGAGCGTACAAACTCTGTACAGACGGCGCCCGTAGTCAGGATCGAACCTGAGTCTCCGGCGCTGCATTCGCTGTAAGGCAGCAACTCTACCGCTGCGCCACCGTGCCACCTCTGGTTCATGAATGCTCTACTCTGGGTAAAAGACTCTGTGTGTCTACCCGATCTATTCCTCTCATGACCTTGGATACCTCTATGAGATCACCCTTCATCCTCCTGAATTCCAAGGAATAAAGTCCTAGTCTGCTCAACTATAGTTCAGGCCCTCAACTCCCGGCAACATCCTCGAAAACCTTCTCTGCATTCTTTCCAGCTCGACAACATCTTTGTTATAACAGGGTGACCAAAACTGAAGACAATTCTCTAAATGTGGCCTGACCAATGTTTGGAAGAACTACAACATGACTTACCAACCCTAATGCAGCTGGAAGTCTTCTGAGTGTCTGCTGGTTCTGAACTGAGGCACAGCTGTACTCCAGTCAAACTGAGGTCAAGGCACTTTGCATTTGCATCCAGATCAGTACTGGGCAAGGAGGAAGTTTTGATGGTTATAAAACTGAATTATATCTATATACTATAACTCTCGTTTGTTCACTTGTTCCTGAACTACAGCCAAAGCAGTGCACGATAGCACAACACTTTTAGACCCACCTTACTCACCATGTTCCATGGTCCCATGGAAGAAGTTTCATTGAAATCGGTGTTATATTTTAAAAGTTATTGACATTTTTTCACCTATTTTCTATGTTTCTATGGGTTGCCAATTTAATGCTACTGTATGTACTATAATCTTACATCAAGAGATTCTTGTTTAGAACAGATATCAGAGGTTACGGGGAGAAGGCAGGAGAATGGGGTTAGGAGGGAGAGATAGATCGGCCATGATTGAATGACAGAGGAGACTTGATGGGCCGAATGGCCTAATTCTGCTCCTATCACTCATGACCTCATGGCCTCGTGATCTACTGGACGCTGAGCTGATGCTGTCAATGTGCACCTCACTTTATGGAGGAGCAGTTTATGGGAGATGGACACAAAAAGCTGGAGTAACTCAGCGGGTCAGACAGCATCTCTGGATAAAAAGGAATAGGTGACGGTTTGGGTTGAGAACATTCTTCAGACTGAGAGTCAAGGGAGAGAGAGAGGGGGAGAGAGAGAGGGGGGGAGAGAGGGGGAGAGAGAGAGGGGGAGAGAGAGAGGGGGAGAGAGAGAGGGGGAGAGAGAGAGGGGGGAGAGAGAGGGGGAGCGAGAGAGGGGGAGAGAGAGAGGGGGAGAGAGAGAGGGGGAGGGAGAGAGGGGGAGGGAGAGAGGGGGAGGGAGAGAGGGGGAGGGAGAGAGCAGGGGAGGGAGAGAGAAGGGGAGAGAGAGAGAAGGGGAGAGAGAGAGAAGGGGAGAGAGAGAGAAGGGGAGAGAGAGAGAAGGGGAGGGAGAGAGAAGGGGAGGGAGAGAGAAGGGGAGGGAGAGAGAAGGGGAGGGAGAGAGAAGGGGAGGGAGAGAGGGGGAGAGAGAGAAGGGGAGAGAGAGAGAAGGGGAGGGAGAGAGAAGGGGAGGGAGAGAGAAGGGGAGGGAGAGAGAAGGGGAGGGAGAGAGAAGGGGAGGGAGAGAGAAGGGGAGGGAGAGAGGGGGAGAGAGAGAGGGGGAGAGAGAGGGGGGGAGAGAGAGGGGGGGAGAGAGAGGGGGGGAGAGAGAGGGGGGGAGAGAGAGGGGGAGAGAGAGAGGGGGAGAGAGAGAGAAGGGGAGGGAGAGAGAAGGGGAGGGAGAGAGAGGGGGAGGGAGAGAGAAGGGGAGGGAGAGAGAAGGGGAGGGAGAGAGAAGGGGAGAGAGAATGGGAGGGAGAGAGAAGGGAGAGAGAGAGAAGGGGAGAGAGAGAGAAGGGGAGAGAGAGAAGGGGAGAGAGAGAGAGGGGGAGAGAGAGAGAGGGGGAGAGAGAGAGGGGGAGAGAGAGAGAGAGGGGGAGAGAGAGAGAGAGAGAGGGGGAGAGAGAGAGAGAGGGGGAGAGAGAGAGAGAGGGTGAGAGAGAGAAAGAGGGGGAGAGAGAGAGAGAGAGAGGGGGAGAGACCGCACCTGGAGTACTGTGTGCAGTTTTGGTCTCCAAATTTGAGGAAGGATATTCTTGCTATTGAGGGCTTGCAGCGTAGGTTCACTAGGTTAATTCCCGGAATGGCGGGACTGTCATATGTTGAAAGACTGGAGCGACTAGGCTTGTATACACTGGAATTTAGATAGATGAGAGGAGATCTTATCGAAACGTATAAGATTATTAAGGGGTTGGACACGTTAGAGGCAGGAAACATGTTCCCAATGTTGGGGGAGTCCAGAACCAGGGGCCACAGTTTAAGAATAAGGGGTAGGCCATTTAGAACTGAGATGAGGAAAAACTTTTTCAGTCAGAGAGTTGTGAATCTGTGGAATTCTCTGCCTCAGAAGGCAGTGGAGGCCAATTCTCAGAATGCATTCAAGAGAGAGCTAGATAGAGCTCTTAAGGATAGCGGAGTCAGGGGGTATGGGGAGAAGGCAGGAACGGGGTACTGATTGAGAATGATCAGCCATGATCACATTGAATGGTGGTGTTGGCTCTAAGGGCCGAATGGCCTCCTGCACCTATTGTCTATTGAGAGGGAAATGAGAGATATAGACGGTGATGGAGAGAGATAAGGGCCTGTCCCACTTAGGCGACTTTAAGGCGACTGCTGGTGACTAGGCTGTCGCCGACAGTTTGCCGGGGTGTCGTGGGCATGATCGTGAGGAGTCTTCAAAGAATCGTTGTGGATCTCAGCGCGTCGCTGAGAAATCAACTGGAGTGAAATTTCTCAGTGACAGCTGGCTTGTCGCCAGGTATCGTTGCTTGTTGCGGGCGCTGTCGCATGCTGTCCCCAGGTTTGCTAGGTTATCTTAGATGCATTTAGAAGCATGTAATATTAAATTAAGTAAAGTCATTTGAAGATACCATAAAATACTTGTGTTTAACCAATTTATTTACCGTCAGGACATTTGACAGGTTGATTGGAGGCGACAGTTTGACGATCAGGTAAGCGTGGGAATTTTCGCGATGTTTATGGCCATCAGCGATTACATTTAAAGTAGGCCCCCAACCCAGATATGCAACCCAGAAACCAGATATGCATCTCCCGTACATTCTCAAAGAATGCCACAAAAATCCATTTAACCACGTTTAAAATTAAATTTCTTAATACTGCCATTAGTAAACTGGAAGTCAATCCAGTTTATGCCTTGTTACCGTGAAGCTTGGTTTTCAAGTAACCCGGGCAAGATGTTATATGTCAAAACTCTCGAGTAATTACAGACTTGTCAGTGATTTCAGCGAAAATCAGGACGCCGGAGAAGCATTGACAGCGTGGGAATTTCGCGATGTTTCAGAAGACGCTATAATCTCGACCTGACTCGGCATTGTCGTGGTCATTGTCGTCGGGTTAAAGAATATTTCGGCGATCTGCTACGACTTTGACAGTCGCCGGCAGTCGCCTAAAAATCCGCCTAAGTGGGACAGGGCCCGAGATAGAACAAATAAATGAAAGATACACAAAAAAGTGACAATGATAAAGGAAACAGAAAACAGCCTATGTTAATACAAAGGCCTCGGTGAGACTCAACCAGACGACTTTGAAGCTGGTATGACCTGGATTGGGAAGGGATGGAGAGAGAGGGGATGCCGGGGCTACTTGTAGTTAGAGAAATCAAAGTTCATACCACTGGGGTGTAACCTGCCCAAGTGAAATATGAGATGCTGTTCCTCCAATTTGCGTTTAGCTTCACTCTGACAATGGAGGAGGCCCAGGACAGAATGGTCAGTGTGGGAATGGGAAGGGGAATTAAAAAATGTTTGGCAGCCGGGAGATCAGGAGGACTGAGCGAAGGTGTTCAGTGAAACGATCGCCTAGTCTACATTTGGTCTCGCCGATGTATAAGACTCCACACCTTGAACAATGGTGTTTGTGGGCTTGGTTTGGTCTTGGGGTGGAAGGTGATGACGGTTTGTGTTAAATGATAATGCTTTCATTACCCGAGTCGCCATTTGCCGAGACGATGAGACACAGCAGCCGGTGTTGCAAGTCAGCAGAAGCTTCCTGCACTGCGTAGGAAAGGCAGAAATGCGATGATATTTGATGTTGGAACGAGAGGTCTTCCAGCTGGCTGCCAACCTGGTGTACTTGGGAAAAGCCATTGCCATCTACCCGCTGCGCAAGAACAATGTCCACCTGCTGTCTCCCAACACTGTAAACAATACACGGTGGTGCTGCAAGGTGGCGCAGCGGTAGAGTTGCTGCCTTACAGCGAATGCAGCGCCAGAGACCCGGGTTCCATCCCGACTATGGGTGCTGTCTGCACGGACTTTGTACGTTCTCCCCGTGACCTGCGTGGGTTTTCTCCGAGATCTTCGGTTTCCTCCCACACTCTAAAGACGTGCAGGTTTGTAGGTTAATTGGCTTGTTGTAAGTGTAAATTGTCCCTAGTGTGTGTAGGATAGTGTTAGTGCACGGGGATCGCTGGTCGGCGCGGACTCGGTGGGCCGAAGGGCCTGTTTCCGCACTGTATCTCTAAACTAAACTAAACGAAATATAATAAATGAGAGAGAATATAACAAACAGAAGCACAGTGCATATGCTTATATACCCAACCGCACGCATACGCACACATAAAAAAACAAACAGTAATAGTGGGAGAGGGACAACAGAGGGACTGGCCATTGTGAGGATCAGAACAAGGGGCCACAGTTTAAGAATAAGGGGTAGGCCATTTAGAACTGAGATGAGGAAAAACTTTTTCAGTCAGAGAGTTGTGAATCTGTGGAATTCTCTGCCTCAGAAGGCAGTGGAGGCCAATTCTCTGAATGCATTCAAGAGAGAGCTAGATAGAGCTCTTAAGGATAGCGGAGTCAGGGGGTATGGGGAGAAGGCAGGAACGGGGTACTGATTGAGAATGGTCAGCCATGATCACATTGAATGGTGGTGCTGGCTCGAAGGGCCGAATGGCCTCCTCCTGCACCTATTGTCTATTGTCTATTGTCTATTGACCCAGTCCCCCAGCTGGAGGTCCTGCAGCAACCTAGGGCTGGACTGGAGGGGGCGCCATTCCAAGAGACCGAGGGCATGGGGTGGAGGGTATTGCACCGAGGAGTCCCCTGCAACCTGTTACTCACGCGGTTCACAGACTCGCCAGCCGCCCGCCACTATTGCAGGCTGTGTACCACGTGTACATGGAGTGTGTGAGTCTGTGCACCACGTGTACATGGAGTGTGTGAGGTTGCAGCCCCTGTTCCAATATCTAAAGGGGCTGCTCCTTGCCTTCTGGCTGCACTTCACACCCACCATCCTCATCTGTGGACACCCTGTGCGTAGGGGAGAGGGTGGGGCTGAAGATGTCCTGGTTGGGTTGCTCCTGGGCCTGGCCAAGCTGGCCATCCGTGACTCATGGCGCCAGGCGGAAGAGGGCTCTGCCCGAGCCGGCTGCCTGCCCCTTTCCCGGGGTTACGTCCGTGCCTGGGTGGTGTTGGAGAGGGACTACGCACTGTCCACGGGGACCCTGGGGGGTTTCCGGGACCGCTGGGCACCGCAGGGGGTGGAATGCATCCTTGACAAGGAGTGTAAGATAGTTGTACAATAGTTTATTGTTTGTCTTGTATTGTGGTGGCGGGTTCTATTTTGGTTCTATTATGTTGTATATATTATTTTAATATCTGAATAAATATTTTTGATTAATAAAAGGAAAAGAGACCGGGAGCAGGGACTGGACATGGTCTGCAGTGGCACAGAGTGGTGGAACAGTGGTGGAGGACGGGTACAACTTCGCTAGGCCAGGCAACCCCACAAAACCATGGGTCTTCATGGCCAACCGCACTTAAAGCAACGTGAACTTTCAAAATGGCGGCAAAACCTGGCGACACGAGGCGACACGGTGGCGCAGCAGTAGAGTGTCAGCCTAACAGCACCAGGGATCCGGGTTCGATCCCGACCACGGGTGCTGTCTGTACGGAGTTTGAATGTTTTCCCCGTGACCGCGTTGGTTTTCCCCAGGTGCTCTGGTTTCCTTCCTACGCTTCCAAAGACGTGTAGGTTTCTAAGTTAATTTGGCTTCGGTAAAAAAAAATCTAAATTGTCCCCAGTGTGTAGGATCGTGCTACTGTGCTGGGATCGCTGGTCGGCACGGAGTCCATGATTTAGATTTTTAGATTTAGATTTAGAGATACAGCGCGGAAACAGGCCCTTCGGCCCACCGGGTCCGCGCCGCCAAGCGATCCCCGCACATTAACACTATCCTACACCCACTAGGGACAATTTTTACATTTACCCAGCCAATTAACCTACATACCTGTACGTCTTTGGAGTGTGGGAGGAAACCGAAGATCTCGGAGAAAACCCACGCAGGTCACGGGGAGAACGTACAAACTCCGTACAGACGGCGCCCGTAGTCAGGATCGAACCTGAGTCTCCAGCGCTGCATTCGCTGTAAAGCAGCAACTCTACCGCTGCGCCACCGCGCCGCCCAAGGGCCTGTTTCCACACTGTATCTCCAGCCTTTACTAAACCAAAGGGTCGTTATTTTGTCTCGGTGGACTATTTCTACACACTTTGTAATTAATCTAGGATAGTTCTTATGTCTAGTAACACTTTGCTGAACTGTACGCAAAACAAAATATTTCACTGTACCTCAGCACTTGTGCCAATAACACAAACTAGTGACCATTGACTATTGAAGGCTGGTAGTTTGGGAGTATTCTCCAAGACTGGACCTAGTACTGGGACCACATGACCGGTGTTACAGTGCAAGAGCATTTTGGAAGTCGTGATCTGCAAAAGAATAAAATCGTAAAATGGAGGTCGAAAGCCAGCAGGACATCTGTTTACAGACATAAAAAGCTCAGCACAAAATGCTGGAGTAATTCAGCGGGACAGGCAGCATCTCTGAATAGAAGGAATGGGTGGCCTTTCGGGTTGAGACCCTTCTCTGTCTGAAGGATATCTTCAGCCAATTTCATGATATTTGAAAGGAAGCCATTTGTGCAGTCTCACCATGTAAAGCAAATGTAGCGCACTAAACCTGATGCCATCCAAATTATAAGCACATCTGTTTGAAGGGTCTCGACCCGAAACGTCACCCATTCCTTCTCTCCAGAGATGCTGCCTGTCCCGCTGTGTTGAGTTACTCCTGCGTTTTGTGTCTATCTTCAGTGTAACACAAGACAACTGGAGTAACTCAGCGGGTCACTCCAGCTTGTTGTGTCTATCTTAGGTTTAAACCAGCATCTGCAGTTCCTTCCTACACAGAAACATCTGTCTCGCTGTCATGGGGATGGCTGAAGAAAGGGAGATGACTCAAGCAGGGGGATGTGTTTGGCAGAGGTACATATTTTACAGCTGTGGTCAGAGCACTCTGATGACAAAGGATTGCTGGTGTCTTTGATGCTGAAGAGTCTTTGTGAAATCTGTTATGGGTTAATAGAGTAAACCAACAAAGACTGTGTAAAAGATCGCATGAATCTTTAACATATAACAACATATAACAACTACAGCATGGAAACAGGCCTGTCCGGCCCTACCAGTCCACGCCGACCATTCTCCCTGACCTCGTCTCATCTACCTGCACTCAGACCATAACCCTCCAATCCCCTCCTATCCATATACCTATCCAATTTACTCTTAAATAATAAAATCGAGCCAGCCTCCACCATTTCCACCGGAAGTCCATTCCATACAGCCACAACCCTCTGAGTAAAGAAGTTCCCCCTCATGTTACCCCTAAACCTTTGTCCCTCAATTCTGAAGCTATGTCCCCTTGTTGGAATCTTCCCCACTCTCAAAGGGAAAAGCCTACCCACGTCAACTCTGTCCGTCCCTCTCAAAATTTTAAAAACCTCTATCAAGTCCCCCCTCAACCTTCTACGCTCCAAAGAATAAAGACCCAACCTGTTCAACCTCTCTCTGTAGCCTAAGTGCTGAAACCCAGGCAACATTCTAGTAAATCTCCTCTGTACCCTCTCCATTTTGTCGACATCCTTCCTATAATTTGGCGACCAGAACTGCACACCATACTCCAGATTCGGCCTCACCAATGCCCTGTACAATTTCAACATTACATCCCAACTTCTATACTCGATGCTCTGATTTATAAAGGCAAGCATACCAAACGCCTTCTTCACCACCCTATCCACATGAGATTCCACCTTCAGGGAACAATGCACAGTTATTCCCAGATCCCTCTGTTCCACTGAATTCCTCAATTCCCTACCATTTACCCTGTACGTCCTATTTTGATTTGTCCTACCAAAATGCAGCACCTCACACTTATCAGCATTAAACTCCATCTGCCATCTTTCAGCCCACCCTTCCAAAAGGCCCAAGTCTCTCTGTAGACTTTGAAAATCTACCTCACTATCAACTACTCCACCTATCTTAGTATCATCTGCATATTTACTAATCCAATTTGCCACACCATCATCCAGATCATTAATGTAAATGACAAACAACAGTGGACCCAACACAGATCCTTGGGGCACTCCACTAGACACTGGCCTCCAACCTGACATACAATTGTCAACCGTTACCCTCTGGTATCTCCCATTCAGCCATTGTTGAATCCATCTTTGTTTGGTGAACTGTCTAGTTTGACAGTCTGAAGAAGTGTCTCGACCCGAAACATCACCCATTCCTTCCCTCCAGAGATGCTGCCTGTCCCACTGAGTTACTCCAGGATTTTGTGCCTCCCCAAAATTAAGCCTTGCTTGCCTTGCGTGGTGTGTTTTAAAGTTTACATTAACAGGATAGATCTTGATGTTGGGGGAAGGTATTTAATTGCGGCAAAGCAGATTGCAATATCATTAGGCAGGACTGTCATAGAGTCATAGAGTGATACAGTGTGGAAACAGGCCCTTCAGCCCGACTTGCCCACACCGGCCAATATGTACCAGCTGCACAAGTCCCACTTGCCCGCGTTTGTTCCACATCCCTCCAAACCTGTCCTCTTCATGTACCTGTTTAACTGCTTCTTAAACGATGGGATAGTCCCTGCCTCAACTACCTCCTCTGGCAGCTTGTTCCATACACCCGCCACCCTTTGTGTGAAAAGGTTACCCCTCAAGTTCCTATTAAATCTTTTCCCCTTCACCCATGTCCTCTGCTCCTCAATTCCCCTACTCTGGGTAAGAGACTCTGCGCATCTAACCGATCTATTCATCACATGAGTTAGAAATGGCGGATTGGGAGCAGTTATTATTGGGTTAGTCCACAGCTGACACGTGGGAGTTGTTTAAAGGGCAGCTGATGGAAGTGCAGGATCTGCATGTTCCGGTAAGGGGGAGGGTTAAGGACAGCAAGGTAAGGGAACCGTGGATGACCAAGGAGGTCGTAAACTTGATCAGGACGAAAAGGGAAGCCATATGTCAGGTTTATGGAGTCACGCAGGGCTCATGAGGAATAGACAGTGGAGCGAATAGGAAAGAACTCAAGCGGGTAATTAGAAAGGCCAAAAGAGGGCCAGGAAATGCCATTTACGGGTTTAGTTTAGAGATACAGCGCGGAAACAGGCCCTTCGGCCCACCGTGTCCGCGCTGACCATCGATCCCCGCACACTAACACTGTCCTGCACACACTAGGGACAATTTTTACATTTACCAAGCCAATTAACCGACATACCTGCACGTCTTTGGAGTGTGGGAGGAAACCGAAGATCTGGGAGAAAACCCACGCAGGTCACGGGGAGAACGTACAAACTCCGTACAGACGGCGCCCGTAGTCGGGATGGAACCCGGGGCTCCGGCGCTGCATTCGCTGCAAGGCAGCAACTCTACCGTTGCGCCACCGTGACCGCCCTTGTTGAATGAAATTGAACTAAGGAAAACCCATTGCTTTTTTATATGCATGTTAAAAACAAGTGGGTGACCAGAGAGACAGGAGGGCCCCCACTCAAGGATAAAGGAGGGGAGCTATGCTTGAGTCAGAGGATATAGGCAAGGTGCTGAATGAGTACTATGCATCTGTCCCCACTGAGGAGCATGACTTGGAGGACAATATCTGAGATGGGTGTGCGGAATCCAGATACGCTAGGGCAGTTTGAGATTGAGAAGGAATGGGAGCATTAAAGTAGAGAAGTCCCCTGGGTCCGATGAAAACTGTCCCAGGTTATTGAGGGAAGCAAGATTCATAGTGAGGGGATTTGAGTATAGGAGCAGAGAGATTCTGCTGCAGTTGTACAGGGCATTGGTGAGACCACACCTTGAGTATTGAGTACAGTTTTGGTCTCCTAATCTGAGGAAAGACATTCTTGCCATAGAGGGAGTACAGAGAAGGTTCACCAGATTGATTCCTGGGATGGCAGGACTTTCATATGAAGAAAGACTGGATAGACTAGGCTTGTACTCGCTGGAATTTAGAAGATTGAGGGGGGATCTTATAGAAACTTACAAAATTCTTAAGGGGTTGGACAGGCTAGATGCAGGAAGATTGTTCCCAATGTTGGGGAAGTCCAGAACAAGGGGTTACAGTTTAAGGATAAGGGGAAGTCGTTTAGGACCGAGATGAGAAAGTTTTTTTTCACACAGAGAGTGGTGAATCTGTGGAATTCTCTGCCACAGAAGGTAGTTGAGGCCAGTTCATTGGCTATATTTAAGAGGGAGTTAGATGTGGCCCTTGTGGCTAAAGGGATCAGGGGGTATGGAGAGAAGGCAGGTATGGGATACTGAGCTGGATGATCAGCCATGATCATATTGAATAGCGGTGCTGGCTGGAAGGGCCGAATGGCCTACTCCTGCACCTATTTTCTATGTTTCTACATCGTGGGGACCTTGACAAGGAAGGTTTATCTTCTCTGGCCACAGGTGAGGTCCTGGAGGACTGGGGGTGTCACAAATGTTGTTTACTTTGTTTAAGAAGGGAAGTAGGGAGAATTCAGGGAACTTTAGGCCAGTGAGCATCATAAGGTCATAAGGAATAGCTGGAGAGTTAGGCCATTCGGCCCATCAAGTCTACTCCGCCATGCAATCATGGCTGATCTATCTCTCCCTCCTAACCCCATTCTCCTGCCTTCTCCCCATAACCCCTGACACCCGTACTAATCAAGAATCTATTTATATCTGCCTTAAATATATCCACTGACTTGGCCTCCACAGCCGTCTGTGGCAAAGAATTGCACAGATTCACCGCCCTCTGACTAAAGAAATTTGACAGATTCTTGGTTAGTAAAGGGTGTCAAAGGTTACTGAGAAAAGGCAGGAGAATGGGTTTGAGAGGGAAAGATAGATCAGCCGTGAGTGAATGGTGGAGTAGACTCGATGGCCTAACTCTGCTCCGTTGACTAATGAACTTATAACAACTGTTGTGTAGGATGGAACTGCAGATGCTGGTTTAAACCGAAGGCAGACACAAAGTGTTGGAGTAACTCAGCGGGACAGGCAGCATCTCTGGAGGGAAGGAATGGGTGACGTTTCAGGTTGAGACCTTTCTTCAGACTGAGAGTCAGGGGAGATGGAGACTCAGAGAGTCTGAGATGGACTATTTTATGTCCTACACGTTGTAGTGATGTATGGTTTGATTACACTCATGTATGCCAGTGATTTGCCTGGATAGCCCACAGAACAAAGTTCTTTGCTGTATCTCGGTACACATAATAATAATAGACAATAGACAATAGACAATAGGTGCAGGAGGAGGCCATTCGGCCCTTCGAGCCAGCACCGCCATTCAATGTGATCATGGCTGATCATTCTCAATCAGTACCCCGTTCCTGCCTTCTCCCCATACCCCCTGACTCCGCTATCCTTAAGAGCTCTATCTAGCTCTCTCTTGAATGCATTCAGAGAATTGGCCTCCACTGCCTTCTGAGGCAGAGAATTCCACAGATTCACAACTCTCTGACTGAAATTTTTTTTCCTCATCTCTGTTCTAAATGGCCTACCCCTTATTCTTAAACTGTGGCCCTTGGTTCTGGGAATTCAATCTTTTAATTCCAGACCTGTAGCAATGCTAATAAACCAGTAACGATACCGATAACCCAACAGCCATGTTATGGTTGAATCATGAACTGGGATTTTTAATCCATGCCCTGGATTATTGGTTTTAAAGGCTTTTTCACCCAAGGATAATCAGCTGCTACACGTTGTTTCAGAGTCCCATCATCACTGGTCTTTCCCTGAGAAACATAGAAACTAGGTGCAGGAGGAGGCCATTTGGCCCTTTGAACCAGCACTGCCATTCAATGTGATCATGGCTGATCATCCACAATCAGTAACCCGTGCCTGCCTTCTCCCCATACCCCCTGACTCCGCTAGCCCCTAGAGCTCTATCTAACTCTCCTTTAAATTCATCCAGTGAATTGGCCTCCACTGCCCTCTGTGGCAGAGAATTCCACAGCTCTCTGGGTGAGAAAGTTTTTTCTCACCTCAGTTTTAAATGGCCTTCCCTTTATTCTTAGACTGCGTGTCCCCTGGTTCTGGACTCCCCCAATATTGGGAACATTTTCCCTGCATCTAGCTTGTCCAGTCCACTTACAATTTTAAAAATTTTTTTGTTTGTATGTACGGGTTAATGCTTCGTTCATTCTGTGAACAGGATGCCCCAGCTGTTCATCGGGGGCTGTCAGAGTGAGCTGAATATTGCTCCCCCATCACTATCAGACTGTTTAGCAGATGTTTATATAGACTACTTCCTTCCAAGGCTACTCGTTTGCTTTAGCTTAGATTTTGTAGAGAGGGTCAAGATTCAAGAGTCAAGAGTATTTTATTGCCATGTGGCCCAGATAGAACAATGAAATTCTTACTTGCAGCAGCACAACAGATTATGTAAACAGAGTAAATGGGAAAAAAAGTTCAGTGCATATACACATACTCACATATACACATATCTATACTATACTCACTCCATCCCTCCCTCCCTCCCTCCCTCCCTCCCTCCCTCCCTCCCTCCCTCCCTCCCTCCCTCCCTCCCTCCCTCCCTCCCTCCGTCCGTCCGTCCGTCCGTCCATCCGTCCGTCCATCCATCCATTCTTCCATCCATCCATCCATCCATCCATCCATCCATCCATCCATCCATCCATCCATCCATCCATCCATCCATCCATCCATCCATCCATCCATCCATCCATCCATCCATCCATCCATCCATCCATCCATCCATCCATCCATCCATCCATCCATCCATCCATCCATCCCTCCCTCCCTCCCTCCCTCCCTGGTTCTGGACTTGCCCAACATTGGGAACATCTGTCCATTCCTTCCACAGATGCTGCCTGACCCACTGACTGACCTTTTTCAGCGCCTTGTGGTTTGCTCAAGATATCAGGGGGGTGGGGGAGAGTGAGAGGGGGGGGGGGGTTGGGTGAGAGTGGGAGTGGGGGAGGAGAGAGTAGAGGGGGGGGGGTTGGGTTGAAGAGACTGGGGAGGGTGGGGGAGGAGTGGGTGGAGGTGGGGGGGAGAGTAGGGCTGGGGGAGGAGGGAAGATTGTGGTGGGCAGGGAGAGTGGGGGTGGGGGTGAGGGGAGGGGTTGGGGGTGAGGGGGGCGGGGGGACTAGGGGTGGGGAGGGGGAAGGGGGTTGGAGGCAGGGCTGGGAGGAGTGGAGGTGGGGGCAGGGGTGGTGCAAGTGGGGGTGGGGTAGGGGGCATGGAGTGGGTCAGTGGGGGAGGAAGGGATAAGGGGAGTGGACTAGGGGGCTTGAGGGTGCTAATACAGGAGAGGCTTTGGGTCCAGGGCTCACTCAGTGACACCCTCTCCCCTTCCCTGTTCCCCCTCTACGAGGAATGGGCCCAACTTGGTCTAGTCTTTAAACTAAAAACCAAAAACGAAAAACCTCACTTTAGAGTACACCTCAGCAGTGTTGAGCATTCAGTGAGGTCCTTGTTGAACTGCTGGTCTTCAGAGCTGTGTTTTCCATCCGATGGGATATACCATATAATTCCAGATGTTGAAAGCTGCTTCTTCTACCTCCCCGACTTTTTTGGTCAAACATATGAGACTTAATGCAAGTCATGTGTTTCCTGACTTTCATCCTGTAATGTTTTTGAGTTAGATAGAGCTCTAGGGGCTAATGGAATCAAGGGATGTGGGGAGAAGGCAGGCACGGGGTATTGATTGGGGACGGTCAGCCATGATCACAATGAATGGCGGTGCTGGCTCGAAGGGCCGAATGGCCTCCTCCTGCACCTATTTTCTATGTTTCTATGTTTCTATGTAAAACGCAGAGGCTTGATACAACAAATCCAAACAATATGTCAAGCAAAATTAACTTATTATTAGAAGAATGCTTACACAATTTATTTTTCAACCATTTCAGTTCAGTTTACTCTGTGAAAAGTACAGTGAAAAGCTTTTGTTGCGTGCCAACCAGTCAGCAGAAAGACAATACATGATTACAATCGATCCATTTACAGTGTGGGGCCATCAGCGATGGCAGCCTCGCCACGGTCCTTCAGTCTTTTCATCTTTTTTGTTATTTTTAGTGTGTTTTAAAAGCATGTGTTAATGTTCTCTGGTTTGTTTTATGTGGGGGGTGGGGGAGGGGGTCGAGGGAAACTTATTTTCAATCTCTTACCTTGCCGAAGATGCGATTGTTTTCCGGATCGTATCTCCGGTTGCTCTGCGGCCTAACATCGTGGAGCTGGAGGCCTTGCCTGGGACTGACTTTGAGCCCCACCGTGGGGCGTGGACTTACTATCGGAGCCTGTGATCCCTTGCCTGGGATCGACGCTCCAATCGCAGCCTGCAGACTTCAACATCGAGGAGCTCGCAGTCTCGGGGAGAGGCTGATGTCGGGAAGCTCCAAAGTTGCAGAAGGTTGGACCAGCCCAGACCTGGGTCCGATCGCCCGACGGGGGGGAGCTGAGATTCACCCCCAATGTGGGAGCTTGATTGAGCTGCCACTCAATCAAGGGGGAGGGCCCGACCGCTGGCTACGGGAGCCAAGATCGTCCCATCAACGGAAGGCTCGAGGCCCCCGACCTCGGGGGAACAAAGAAGGGAAGAATATTGAACTTTTTTTCGTCTTCCATCACAGTGAGGAATATGGAGGATGTTCATGTTAAAATGTATTTTATGTGTTTTGTTGATTTTTATTGGTATGACTGTATGGCAAATCTAATTCCTCGTATGTTGTAAAACATACTTGCCTAATAAAGTATGAATACAAGTAAATGTACAGTGATGAGGGAATAACGTTTAGTTCAAGGTAAAGCCACCAAAGTCCGATCAACGACAGTCCGAGGGTCACCAAAGAGAGATGGTTGTGGTAGGATGGTTCAGTTGCCTGATAACAGCTGGGAAGAAACTGTCCCTGAATCTGGAGGTGTGCGTTTTAGATTTAGATTTTTTAGATTTAGCGATACAGCACAGATACAGGCCCTTCGGCCCACCGAGTCCACGCTGCCCAGCGATCCCCGCACATTAACACTATCCTCCACCCACTGGCCCAGTCAATTTACCCAGTCAATTAACCTACAAACCTGTACTCCCCCTTGGAGTGTGGGAGGAAACCGAAGATCTCGGAGAAAACCCACGCAGGTCACGGGGAGAACGTACAAACTCCGTACAGACGGCGCCCGTAGTCAGGATCGAACCTGATCCTCCGGTGCTGCATTCGCTGTAAGGCAGCAACTCTACCGCTGCGCCACCGTGCCGGGCTTCTGTACCTTTTGCCTGATGGGAGAGGGGAGAAGAGGGAGTGGCCAGGGTGCGACTCGTCTTTGATTATGCTGCTGGTCTTGCCGAGCATTTATTTTTATCTTCTATTTTATTCATCCACTGGAGTCACTCACTGAAAAGTGCGATCCGCTCCCATTGCTTCATTCAGAGTTTAGTACAGTTTAGTTTATTTATTGGCACTTGGTACAGTGAAAGGCTTTTGTTGCGTGCTGACCAATCTGCAGAAAGACAACACATGATTACAATCGAGCCTTTTACAGTACACAGAATCGTGATAAAGGGAATCGCGTTTAGTGCAAGGTAAAGCCAGCAAAGTCCGATCTAATACAGTCCGAGGGATAGGATAGTTAAGGGCGTCTATTAATAATATAATAATAATAATAATAATAATAATAATAATAATAATAATAATAATAATAATAATAATAATAATAATAATAATAATAATAATAATAATAATAATAATAATAATAATAATAATAATAATAATATTCATTTATTGTCATTGCAACGAGTACAATGAAATTTAAAAAAATAGCCAATCCTGACGGTGCGTAAAAACATATATGCAATAAATGCAAAAACAATAAATACAATTATATTAAGTACAAAAGTTTTAACAGTGTTGCCTAGTGCAGAAAGTAGTGTTCAGTTCTCGTATGGCCCTGGGGTAAAAACTGTTCTTATGTCTGTTTGCTCGGGATTTGATCGACCTGAAACGTCGACCAGAGGGCAGATGAACAAACAGACGGTGGCCGGGGTGGGATGGATCTTTTATTATTTTGCCTGCTCTACTGAGGCAGCGTAGGCTGAACAGGTGCTCCAGGGAGGGCAGTGAGCAGCCGATGATCTTCTGGGCCGTCGTGATGACCCTCTGAAGGGCCTATCCTGTCCTTTTCTGAGCAGCTGGCATACCATGTGGTTATACAGTATGCCAGCACACTCTCGATGGAGCAGCGATAGAAGGACATCATGAGCTTCTCCTGCAGGTTGGTCTTCCTGAGGATCCTCAGGAAGTGGAGTCTCTGCTGTGCCTTCATATCATCATATATATACAGCCGGAAACAGGCCTTTTCGGCCCTCCAAGTCCGTGCCGCCCAGCGATCCCCGTACATTAACACTATCCTACACCCACTAGGGACAATTTAAAAAAAAACATTTACCCAGCCAATTAACCTACATACCTGTACGTCTTTGGAGTGTGGGAGGAAACCGAAGATCTCGGAGAAAACCCACGCAGGTCACGGGGAGAACGTACAAACTCCTTACAGTGCAGCACCCGTAGTCAGGATCGAACCTGAGTCTCCGGCGCTGCATTCGCTGTAAAGCAGCAACTCTACCGCTGTGCTACCGTGCCGCCCACCTTCTTCACTGTGGTGATGGTGTTGGTAGACCAATTATCAAATCGTGAGACCCACCATTTATTTAGTGAGTGAATTAGACCAGCAGAATATATAAATAACTAATAAACCCACATTCCTACCACATTACAAGATTAAAATCCACCATTGCTAAACATTAAAAATGCAAATATTAACACAAGGTTTAGACTTACACCGATATTTTTTCCCGTTCCTTCCATTGCTCAGTTTTTCTCTCCAATAGGATCTTTTCTTTCAAATTACTTCAGAATGAATGAATGAGTGAATGAATGAATGAATGAATGAATGAATAAGTTTATTGGCCAAGTATGTGCAGATACAAGGAATGTGCCTTGGTGCTCCGCTCACAAATGACAACACAAACATACAGTTAACAATTAAGAATAAAGCATAACTACATCAAAACAATAAGGATACAACATTACGGTCTAAACATGTGGGTGAAAATAAACCAGAGCAAAAAGGAGACTACAGACTTTGGTATTGAGTAGAACTGTCACTCGTGGAAAAAAAAAGCTGTTTTTATGTCTGGCTGTGGCTGCTTTGACAGTCCAGAGTCGCCTTCCAGAGGAAAGAATAAGAGGAAACTGCCTCTGTGGAGTTGCTATCACAGTGTAGCAGCTGATTATCTTTGGGGGGGAAAGGCCTTTAAAGCCAATAATAGACAATAGGTGCAGGAGGAGGCCATTCAGCCCTTCGAGCCAGCACCGCCATTCAATGTGATCATGGCTGATCATTCACAATCAGTACCCGTTCCTGCCTTCTCCCCATACCCCCTGACTCCGCTATCCTTACGAGCTCTATCTAGCTCTCTCTTGAATGCATCCAAAGAATTGGCCTCCACTGCCTTCTGAGGCAGTGAATTCCACAGATTCACAACTCTCTGACTGAAAAAGTTTTTCCTCATCTCCGTTTTAAATGGCCTACTCCTTATTCTTAAACTGTGGCCCTCGGTTCTGGACTCCCCCAACATTGGGAACATGTTTCCTGCCTCTAATGTGTCCAATCCCTTAATAATCTGTTATGTTTCAATAAGATCCCCTCTCATCGTCCTGCATAATCCGGGGCATGGATTAAAAATCCCAATTCATGATTCAACCATTACATGGCTGCCAGGATATCGGTATTGGTACTGGTTTGTTATTATTACAGGTACCGAGATACAGCGAAAAATGTTGTTTTGTGGGCTATCCAGGCAAATCACTAGCAAACATGAGTGTAATCAAACCGTACATGACTACAGCGTGCAGGACATAAACTAGTCTCAGTCTCAGACTTCACTGCAGGAGATGCAACACCTGTCCCTATACCTCCTCCCTCAGCTCTGTCCAGGGACCCCGACAGTCCTTTCAGGTGAGGCAGAGGTTGACTTGCACCTCCTCCAACCTCATCTATGTATCCGCTGTTCCAGGTATGTACTCCTATATATCGGCGAGACCAAGCGCAGGCTCGGCGATCATTTCGCAGAACACCTCCGCTCAGTCCACCTAGGCCTACGTGATCTCCCAGTTGCTAAACACTTTAACTCCCCCTCCCACTCCCAGTCTGACCTTTCTGTCATGGGCCTCCTCCAGTGCCATAGTGAGGCCCACCGGAAATTGGAGGAACAGCACCTCATATTTCGCCTGGGCAGCTTGCAGCCCAGCGGTATGAACATCGACTTCTCCAACTTTAGATAGTTCCTCTGTCCCTCTCTTCCCCTCCCCCTTCCCAGATCTCCCTCTATCTTTCTGTCTCCACCTATATCCTTCCTTTGTCCCGCCCCCCTGACATCAGTCTGAAGAAGGGTCTCGACCCGAAACGTCGCCCATTCCTTCTCTCCCGAGATGCTGCCTGACCTGCTGAGTTACTCCAGCATTTTGTGAATAAATACCTTCAATTTGTACCAGCATCTGCAGTTATTTTCTTATACTACACCCCAGCGGCATGACTGTTGATTTCTCTAACTTCAAGTAAGTCTTGCTTTCCCTCTCTCTCTGTCCCTCCCCCACCCTAGTTCTCCGACTGGATTCACTGCCCACCTGATTAATTTTACTTGTTGTCACCTTCCCCTCAACCAACAATGAACCATTCTACATTTCATTAACATCATCTGCTTTGATCTGTCGTTTTCACAACTTCCCCTTCCATATCTCTGGTCTCCCTCTAGGGCGGCACGGCGGCGCGGCGGTAGAGCTGCTGCCTTTCAGCGAATGCAGCGCCGGAGACTCAGGTTCGATCCTGACTATGGGCGCCGTCTGTACGGAGTTTGTACGTTCTCCCCGTGACCTGCGTGGGTTTTCTCCGAGATCTTCGGTTTCCTCCCACACTCCAAAGACGTGCAGGTATGTAGGTTAATTGGTTGGGCAAATGTAAAAACTGTCTCTAGTGGGTGGAGGATAGTGTTAATGTGTGGGGATCGCTGGGCGGCGCGGACCCGGTGGGCCGAAGGGCCTGTTTCTGCGATGTATCTCTAAATCTAAAATCTAAATCTCTCCCCTGCCTCTCAGTCTGAAGTAGAGTCTCGACACAAAACTCCAGAGATGCTGCCTGTCCCGTTGAGTTACACCAGCTTTCTGTCTCTATCTTCAGTGTAAACCAGCATCTGCTGTTCCTTCCCACACATACAACAGTACAGTGCACTGCACTACAGTCCCATTTCCTTCGCTCCTCAATGGTGGGTCAGCCAAAAGCTTTGTGTCCAAGCTTCAATGGTTGGTCTCAATTCTATAATTAATCTCTGGTTCAGACTCCACCAACTGAATGAGAAACTAATCAATCAGTTGATCGATTAAGCAAATGATAGAAGTGGCACGGTGGTGCAGCGATAGAGCTCCTGCCTTACAGCGCCAGAGACCCGGGTTCGATCCTGACTATGGGTAGGGAGCTTGTACGTTCTCCCCGTGACCTGCGTGGGTCTTCTCTGAGATCTTCAGTTTCCTCCAAAGACGTACAGGTTTGCAGGTTAACTGGCATGTTATATAAATGTAAATTTATCTAGCATGTGTAGGATAAGTTAATGCATGGGGATCACTGGTCAGTGCAGACTTGGTGGGTCGAAGGGCCTGTTTCCATGACGTATCTCTAAAACTAAAATTTAAAAAAACTCAAGTGACTGGAACCTGTGCATTTATATTAGGGTTGCCAACTTTCTCACTCCCAAATAAGGGACAAAAGGTGATATCTCCGCCCCGCGCCCCACGTGACCTCACCCAGCCAGCGGCCGCGTTCTCCCGCTCCACCAATGGTGGTCGCCCGGGCCTCTGGGCCTACACTATCCAGGCCTACAGTGACCGGTCCTACAGCAATCCCTGGGCCTACAGTGACCGGTCCTACAGCAATCCCTGCGCCTACAGTGTCTGGGCCTACAGCAATCCCTGGGCCTACAGTGTCCGGGCCTACAGCAATCCCTGGGCCTACAGTGTCCGGGACTACAGCAATCCCTGCGCCTACAGTGTCCGGGCCTACAGCAATCCCTGGGCCTACAGTGTCCGGGCCTACAGCAATCCCTGGGCCTACACTGTCCAGGCCTACAGTGACCGGTCCTACAGCAATCCCTGGGCCTACAGTGTCCGGGCCTACAGCAATCCCTGGGCCTACAGTGTCCGGGCCTACACTGTCCAGGCCTACAGTGTCCGGACCTACAGCAATCCCTGCGCCTACAGTGTCCGGGCCTACAGCAATCCCTGGGCCTACAGTGTCCGGGCCTACAGCAATCCCTGCGCCTACAGTGTCCGGGCCTACAGCAATCCCTGGGCCTACAGTGTCCGGGCCTACAGCAATCCCTGGGCCTTCAGTGTTCGGACCTACAGTGACTCCCGAGCCTACACTGTCCGGACCTACACTTTCTGGGCCTCCAGTGCCCCCCCGGGCCTCATACGGGACAAGGGACCAACCAATTTAGCCCAACATACGGGATGTCCCGGCTAATACGGTACAGTCAGCAACATTAATTTATATGTACGTAAAGATGGGGAATGCTGTGCATTGCTTCTTGAAGGCTCATTCACTGTAAATTTGGAGCAGGATCACATTGCCTGAGTTTGTTTCAACACGGAATCATTCTCCATCACATTTCATGCACAAGGCCATGACATGAACGCACACAGAATGTCTTTCTGGTTGAATATCCTCTGCTTGCATCATGCCCTCAGAGTTAAACGCACAGCATGCAGCCCGTCCAGAATTAAAGGGGATGCATTTACACGTTCTCCAAAATTGCAGCTACGTGAATGACAATGCACTTTGTAGACCCATGACAAATACCAACTAAAGGTGAATTAGCTTTTGCAATATCTTGTCATGCATTTTCGATGAAACATTTAGTAAGACAGCACAGAGGAGACAACGTCACCCATTCCTTCTCTCCAGAGATCCTGCCTGTCCCGCTGAGTTACTCCAGCATTTATGTCTATCTTCGGACATTGGGTGATGTTTCGGGTCGAGACCCTTTTTCAGACACAGATGAATGAATAGCCTTTATTATCATTCCCAGACATGTTTTTGGACGAATTTCCGTTACCCACAGTCAACAATGAGAGGCAATAAAAAAGAAAGCAATAAAACCCACAATCACAAAAACCAACATAAAACAAAGACATCCATCACAGTGAGTCTCCTCCAGTCACCTCCTCACTGTGATGGAAGGCCAGAATGTCTTTCTCTTCCCTGCCGTCTTCTCTCGCGGTCAGACAGTCGAAATTGCCACGTCGGGGCGGTCGTGGCTCCGACTTTGAAGCCCCCGCCGGGCGGTGGAAAATCCCACGGCCTATTCC